>NC_081414.1:549249647-549556105 GCF_030272615.1 Cryptomeria japonica | reverse complement strand
CCTTTTTAAGTATTTCTGGAACTATTTATCACATACCTGAGGTTGTTATATAATGATTTCTAAATGGTTCATCTATGAAAATTATCCAATTCAATCTTAAAATGTGGTTTAATTAATGTTATGTTAATATTAGTAGATACACATGCTTTTGTGCACAATAAAACCATGATGTAGGGTCAGCCAAGAAGAAGGAAAGACTAAGCTAGTAGTTGAAAGGAACATCAACATGTTGGCAAATGCACACTCCAATGAGAAATTGTAGGTGATTGAAGGTATTGTCATTGATGGAAACCTTACAATCATATGACACTAGTACCGATAGACTCTACACCGGCATACAGTTCACCGGAACCGAAAAGAAAGATTATCGGTACCATGGTCGACAGGAATTTTGTATAAATGTACTTTGTATTTAATTGCAAAATTTTTTGTAAGCCAACTTGGCGGATTGTAATATGACTCATATAAGTATGAGATCATTGTAGATCATTTAGGATGTGAAGGATAGGAAGGATTAATGCAGACCTAATATGCGAATTGTAAGGAAGATATTGGATAAGGGTTTATGTATATTGTAGAGCTTAAACCGGTACTGAATCTGGCATAGTAGATGTTGATCTGAAGCAGTAAAAGACATTGGATTTGTATAATCCATTTTTGTAAGTCAGTGAGACTTATTTTGTAACTGAGCAGTGAGCTCTAGGCACTTGGCCTTCCTGCATGTGCAGGCCCCTCTTGTAAATAGTAATATTCCCTTATTGGCAAGTAAGCAAATATTGTGGGTCACAAATCCCACCGAGGATTTTCCCACACCAAGTTTCCTTGTTAAAATATTGTGTTATGGTGTGTCTTTCATGTTGTGGTTTTTATTCTTATTTACTGCATTAATTTTGATATACCGATACATAGTTTTGACATGCTTTTCATGTTATAATTTAAGAGAGTTCTTTTACTGGTCTAATACTGATTCACCCCCCCCCCCCCCTCTCAGTATCTTTGGGAATCCTAACAATTGGTATCAGAGCTTGGTCCTCTATTTTCAAAAGTCTAACAACTTGAGGAAGATCTTGACACCGCTAGAGATGGAAAACTTGAGAAAGGAATTGGAAACAACTCTTTCAGACTATGATGCTGAAAAAGTAAAGAATATCAAACTTGAAGATGATCTGAAGGCTGCACAGGATATTATTCAAGAACTTCAAGAAAATATCACTATTGCAAGGAATAAGAGAAGAGAACTATGTGAAAAGATGTAGAATAATGATGATGAAAAAGAAACTCTTAATGATCTGGTGAACACACTAAGACAAGAAAACAATACAATGAAGAATGAGATGCAAGATATGACTATGAGATTTTGTAAAGAAATTGAAAATTGGAAGAAGAATGAAGAGGACTTGGTTAGAAGACTGAATGATGCTAGAAATGAAAACACAAGACTTAGTCATGAAAATGATATGTTGAAGACAGACTTGATGCATATACAAAATGACACAAATGAACTCGTGAGACAGAAAGGAATCTTGGAGAGTGAATTGGCTGCTGCAAATCAACACAAGTAGAAATTCAAGAAAATTTCAGAAGAACTTGTTGACATGCTGAAGAATCAGAAACCTAATAGTGATACAAATGGCCTTGGCTTTGAAGTTGGTAAAAGCTCCGGTACTGAAAACAATCATGATCACAACAAACCGGTAAGACAACCTAATGCTTACAAATTTAATGGGAAATGCTTTAACTGTAACAAGTATGGTCATAGAGAAAATCAGTGTAGATCTAGAAATTACCAGAACACTAATGCACCCACCGATCAATGTTCTAAATGCAACAAAGTTGGTCACAATTCAAAAAATTGCAGAATGAATGTAAGATGTTATGTTTGTGGAAGATTTAGACACTTATCTAATCAATGTAGAACACATACCGGCATAGGATATGGGAAAGCTATTCAGGAAAACAATGTGACTTGTTATGCTTGTAACAAGATTGGACATATTGAAAAATTCTATAGAAGTAAGACATCACCGGCAAATAACAAAGGACCCATTCTGAAAGGTAAAGAAAAAGTTGAAGAGGTAAAGCAAGAATTCTCAAAGCAATGGATCAGAAAGTTAGATCAGAATGTTGATGGGAATACTCCTCCACTGGCTGAACAAAGTATCACTCCACCGACAGGAAACTCTTCATCTAACTGAAGGAAAATCCTTTGGGGGTTTAGCAACAAATTGAAAAACATGCTAATATACTCTTGGTTGATGGTGAGAAGTTGGATTACTTCTTTACCGGAGATGAGTTAAGTTGTGACTTAATCGACAAGCATTAAATGTGGTAGTTGGATAAATAACATTATAAAATAAGTGTTTTGGCTCCTTTTTCATTCACCAAACATTCAAAACTCCCGAGAGCACAAAAAACTTGAGCAAGGGCATCCATAGCGAGAAGGAAGAAAATCATTCAAGTACTCATCCTAAAGGCAGATTAAGGTATTTATAACCATGGCATCCTCCTCTATTCCTGAATTTATTGCAAACCCTATTATTACAGAAGAAGTTAAATGCCCTAGACCCGTGTTTAAGATCATTCCTGACATTGCAAAGAAAGATGATATGCTAGGGGCATTCTCTCAAATTCCTAAAGGAGTAGTATATGCTGAAGACCCTAGAATGTACATACATTGTCACATAGAAGAACTAGGAGATGAAGAAATCAAGAATATGTTTCAGACTGTTTTATGTGATGAATCTGGAAACATCAAACCGGAACATAAGATAGTGGAAACCCTAGGTTTTACTGAAATCCTTAGTATCCCAGATTTTCCCTAGGATGTTATAAGGATTGTGCTAAGCAGAGTGCATGGCGAATTATTTTTGTTGGATTCAATTCATAAGATCATGAAAGAGGCAGTTAGGGCAGTGACATGCTTACCCTCCACCAGTAGTAGGCTTGACAAAACTAAGAAGGTCTCTAATGACATTGTAAAGACCCTAACCGATGAAAATTTCAACAAGAGATCACTTAGAGTCAATGATGTTAAAGATGTAAATGTCAAATTTATTAGCATGGTACTTGGCTACAAAGCTACCCATACAAACAGACTAAACTCAGTCTCTAGCTTATGTATTAAAAGTGCTTATGACTTAGTGAACAACAATGCTAAGATTGACATCTGTGAATGGTTGAAAGATGAACTAATAGAAAACCTAAAGAAAATCAAAGGTGACAAGAAGGGAAACTTCAAATTTGGCAACTTGTAAGCTTAATGTTGTATATCACCAAGGAAGTACCTGGTACAAGCATAAAAGACTTTGTATTTGATATACCAGTAAGAAAATAGCTACTGAACCTACTGAACAACATGGGAGAAAATAGAGATAAGAACATCAATGAATTTTTCCAAGCATTTAAGGCAAAGATGAAATCTAGAACAAGACTATCCCAAGCAATTGTTGATAAATACAAAGATGACATATGCTTTGTGGTAAGAAAGATGAAATCTGGATGGAAGTAGTTGTCTTAATAACTATTTGGGTAACCAAAATGGGATATGAAGTTGATGAGAACATTATTGAGACATATGCAAAAGCTCTACTTGAGGCACCAAGAAAACCGGATGAGAAATTCTTTGGAAATGCTGAAACAATTGAGAGTGGTATTCAATCACAAAAAAGAATTAAGAAAACTGAACAGATAGTGAGGAAAGGTACAAGACAAGCTAAAGTAATTAAGGAAGATGTATTGAAGCAAACTGGTATTAAGGAAAGTGAGTTGGAAGGACTTCAACCGAAAGCTCACCTTTCACCGGTTGCAACTTCTTCTGAAAGTGATATACCGGCCGAATTCAAAAGGGTAGTAAGGAAAATAAAACCCTCACTGGCACCCTCACCTACACCCAAAAAAACAAGAAAAAAGCAACAACCAATGAGGCCTCCAGTTAGGAGGTTAACTCCAAAGAAGAAGGTAAAATAGGATATTGCTCCACCAGACAAACTTCTAAGTGAAATAACTGAGGATGGAAAGTTGAGAAATATTAGCAAGCTGTATAACACACTTTCTGCTGATGATAAAGAAAGGTAGAGAATAGTGTAATCTTACACTTAGACATATACAAGAAATTTTTGATGGAGATTGTTGATGATATACCCATTGATTTATACATAAGACTAGAAGCTAGAAGGGTAGCTATTGTTGAGCTAGACAAAAAGATAAAAATAGAAAAATTGCTTGCAGTTCACCCAGTGAACTGCATTGAAGAGATAGATCAATTAATCAGTGAGGCCAACCAGACAGTATTTTCAACCGGTCATCGACATGTTGCACTTATGGCAGGAAGAGTAAATGAAATTTTAAAAGAGACTACAAATCAATGGGATATATTCTTTGCTGCAAAAGAGGAACAAGAATAACTTAAAAGACCTAAGACCATCAGAGTCTATCAAAAGGATAGGGATAAGGAGAAAGGTAGGGAAGGTGGACCTTTGAGCCTTAAAATAACTAATAACTTACCCCCACCTCTTTCTGATACTCCATCGGTAGAAACCGTTGACACACAACCGGCAACAAAGAGTATGGAGACTCCTCATGAGGATACAAATCCTGAGTCAGAAATTTTGTACACTATGAACATAGACACCCAAGAGGTAAATATTGTGGTAGATAAGGAATCAACTGAGAAGACAAATGTGGCAACAAAGCCACCGGCTGAAAATGTTGGAACTGATAATATTGAGATTGGGGTTGAGACACAAACTGAGCAACCAACTGACAACATAGAGAAACCAGTTGAGATATCGGCAGTAGATAGTGCAGAGGTGAATACAGAGAAATCGATAGTGCATACTGAGACTACATCAGAAAAACCCATAGTTGAAAGCACAGAGAAAGCCACTGAGGTACAGGTTGAGAAACCGGAACAGAAACAGGTTGAGGTACAGGTTCATGTAGAAACGGTGTCACCAGCAACAATTGAAAAGCCTAAACTATTGATAGTAGAAATGCAAACTCAAATAGATCCTCCTGAGAAAGAGGAAAGCAAAGTTATTACTACAATCGACAGCATGGAGATTGTGAAAACAGTTGGGCAGACATCTGGTACTTCAATGACAAAATTCAGACCAACGAATGTGATAGAGGTACTCTTGGACTCAATAAAGAAAATAACAGAGTGTAATGCACAAGCTTACAAAGCTATAGATGACACATTACCAATTTTGAAAATGATAGCTCCAAAGTGTAACATAGATAATAAAGATCCTTTGAGCCAATTAAACACATTGTCTAAATATATAACCAACAATCTAATTACACTAGACCAGATAAATGAAGACATATTCAAAGAGAGAATGATTAAGGAGAAAGAAAAATCTTTGAGGAAATAGTGAAAAAGAATAAGGAACAAATGGAAACCTTATTACCAGCACTAGGAAAAATAATTTTGGATTTCAAGAAACTGTACAGAGATACCTGCAAAACTGATATTTTAACAGAGGACATAGATTCGAAGATCAGCAAAGCACAAGAAGAAATTAACAATATTGATGACAATTTAATAGGAACATCAGATCCATTTTTGGAAATTGAAAATAACATTGCAGATCTTGAGGAGAAAATTGAGAAGTTAGAAAAAGATAAAGGCAAAGGCAAAGGATTTAAAATGCAAAGTAGGTCCTAAACTAGATTACCTCATTTCTTTGAGAAAATAAATTTTTGAGGCTCTGGTTTCAGGTCTTAAGACACCGGAAGAGAAAATGCACATACTCACCGGTACAGTTCAGAGAACACAAGCAACATTAAAGGACAACAAAAGGTTCAGTGACAGTCAAAATTTTGCATTGGCAGACATCTATCAGATTGTAACCCACTGGTTACAAGGATCTAGGTAGGAACCACACTCCACTGATAGTGAATGACAACCTTTGTCATTGATTTCAAAGGGGGAGTAGTGGAGATGAGAAAAATAAAATGATCATAGAAAGATATCATCAGCTCAAGGGGAGCACACCTTTTGATAACACAGTTTTGGTAAGACAATTTTGGTAAATTCTTTTTGGACACTTTTTGGATTTTTCTCATGAGTGTTGCCATCAATGCCAAATGGGGGAGATTGTTGGCAAATGCACACTCCAATGAGAAATTGTAGGTGATTGAAGGTATTTTCATTGATGGAAACCTTACAATCATATGACACTGACAGGCACTGACATCGACAGACTCTACACTAGCATACAATTCACCGACATCAAAAAGAAAGATTACCGACACAATGGCTGACATGAATTTTGTATAAATGTACTTTGTATTTAATTGTAAAACATTTTGTAGGCCAACTTGGAAGATTGTAATATGACTCATATAAGTGTGAGATCATTGTAGATCATTTAGGATGTGAAGGATAGGAAGGATTAATGCAAACCTAATATGCGAATTGTAAGGCAGATATTGGATAAGGGTTTATTTATATTGCAGAGCTTAAACCGGTATTGAATCTGGCATAGTAGATGCTGATCTGAAGTAGTAAAAGACATTGGATTTATATAATCCATTTTTGTAAGTCAGTGAGACTTCTTTTGTAACTGAGCAGTGAGCTTTAGGAACTTGACCTTCCTGCATGTGCAAGCCCCTCTTGTAAAAAATAATATTCCCTTATTGGCCAGTAAGAGAATATTGTGGGTCACAAATCCCACTGAGGTTTTTCCCACACCGAGTTTCCTCGTTAAAATATTGTGTTATGGTGTGTCTTTCATGTTGTGGTTGTTATTCTTATTTACTGTATTAATTTTGATATACTAGTACACAGTTTTGAAATTCTTTTCATGTTATAATTTAAGAAAGTTCTTTTATCGATCAGATACTAATTCAACCCCCCCCCTCTCAGTATCTTTGGGAATCCTAACACAACATGCCACTACGATGCAGACCTGGTCAAAGTGATGCAACATTGAAGAAGATCAAAACCAATTGACCGCTTCTTCAGTAGAGTGGTTTATGAGACATTTATAATTGTTCTTAGTGGATCTTAAATATAGGAAGCGAGTCATACTATATCATCTTAGCTGTAGGACACATGTTGTTCTATTTTCCTATGTAGGAAGCGAGTCATACTATATCATCTTAGCTGCAGGACACAGGTTGTTCTATTTTCCTATGTTGACTTCTTCTTAGTATAATAAAACCTATTCACCTTTTCCGTTGGAATGTGGGTTGATCAGTTAGGAATCTATTATAAGTTTCCCTATAAATAAAAGGTCTATATCTCCTCTCGAGGATGAAGAATGACCATAAAATTTGTAATACCTAGCTTTCAGACTTATGTATTTTATAGTCAATTTGGAGTAAAGAGATCAATGTTATTTTGAGCTTATCAGTTGCAATATAAGAATTATGGATATACTCACTCAAGGGGGCCCACTTGGTGAGTAGTCTCTTTGTGTTTTTAAGTTAATTTCCATCTTTCAATAGTTGGTGTTTTAGCATTTGACTGGACCTGCAACCTCTGGAAACAGTTCCTGTATCTGCTCCTACAGCCATAGTGGTAGAGTAGTTACTATCCGCTTGCCAGAACATTATCATTTCTTAGCAATTGATTAAGTTACTTTCAATTGTGAATTCTAATTAAGAATTAGTTCATTATGTTTTTGCACATTTATTTCAAAGAATTTACTTTCTTGCAGTAGGATAGAAGGGTTCGATATGAACTTAGTGCACATACAGTGCTTGCTTGTTTCAAGTTTACGTCCCTGGTCGATTAAGTAAATGAGTCTTTGCTACATGAAAGCTATCTATTTAGTAAGGATGTCCAATCACTGAATTGAGTTTCTATAACCTAGTTGCCATCCCGGTTGTGAGGACCAACATTTTTGGTGCCGCTGCTGGGGATGGTGCCAAATGACAAACCTATTGTAGCCATTAGTTTTAAGATTTCTTAGTTATCTCTTAGAATTTATTCATTAAATCTGTATGCATAGAAGAAGAAGAGATGCATTGGGAAGATTTATTTCCCCACATTCCATTCATGACATAAGATCAGATCAAGCACCAGAAGTAAATCCTTTTGCAGAAACTTTTGTGCGAAATAGAGGTGTTTTTGATTTGTTAGAGGGAGACCTAGACTTCTTAAATGAACCCTCTGAGAAAAAACATATTACTTTTGGTTCTTTATCAAGGACCAATGGAAACAAATCCTCCACCTTCGCTTGCAAACCCAACATTTGAGTTTCCTATTCTTGACCAGCATGATAATGCAAACTTGAAGAATATACCTACCTCTTCTCTTCCAAAATTTTATGGTTTGGTCACAGAAGATCCAAATACCTTTCTGTTTGAATTTGACATCCTCTATAGAATTTATGACTATACCACTGATGCCCATAAAATCAAGTTATTCTTTGCTACTCTGAAAGAAGCTTCTCTGAGGTGGTTTATGAGTTTAGGTAGAGATGCAATCACTACCTGGGATGAAATGAAGGAAAAATTCTTGGAGAAGTACAAAGATTATTGTAGGGGAATGGATCAACATGGTGATGATATCTTTTGGATGACAAAAAAAGAAGATGAGAGTCTGGAAGATTATCTAGAGAGGTTTCTATTCAGTGTTAGGAAATCCAAGCATAGCACCTTGAGTGAAGAATTCATGAAGTTGATTTTTATAAGGGGAATCAATGAAGACTGTGTTGACTCATTAGACCTCATGGGAGGAGGAGACATTACTCAAGTTCAATGGGATGACATCAAGAAAGTTTGTCAAAAATATTCCAGAGCTTCAACCAAGAAAGGAAGACACTATAGGCCTAGCTCTTCAACCACAAAGGCATCTGCAACAGTTTCAAGGATGGAGATAACTCATCCGCTAAAATAATTTAAAGAGGATATTATTAACAGTATGGCTATTTAGTTGGATACACTTCAAGCAAGGAAGAATCATGAGGAAGTAGAGGCCATGCTCGTTGAGTTTTTTCCTCACTATCGGCAAAAGAAGAGGGATTGCAAGTGTAAACTCCTAGCTAAAATTGACATCCAACAGGCTCCTCCAAATTTTAAGCCAGTCTATGGAGATGATGAACAACTCTTTTATGTTGCATAATTAAGGCCTTGGTGTCCAAGACAAGGTATGCCACACGATCCATTATCTTTTTCTAGTCCTTATATGAACTTTAATGCACAAAATAATCAGTGGCAACCTCCATACTCCCAAAATTTTGGGAATTATACTCCTCAGTATTGAAATAACTCTCAAAACCCTTGGCCCAATTATAATAATACTTCCTCTTAATGGTAGCAGCCACAAGGGAATTGGTCACCACCTCAAGGTAACTGACAATAGTCACCACAATGGAGGGGAGGTCAGCAATGGGCAACCATCAGGTTTCCTACAGCCACAACAAGAGTCCCAACAACCGGCTTTAATGCCACCAACTCCTAATGCTACTCCACCTAAACCAACTCAACTGGCAACACAACTTGTGCCAAATCCAAATAACAAACCTCAGCAACAACAAGAAGTTTATTCAGCTTATCCTAATCAGTATCCTGCATATTCTCTCAATATAAGTGATATTCACTTATGGTCAGGGACAACTTTGCCTACCCCATCTCCTCCAATTATAGAAAAATTACCATCTGAGGAGATTGCTCAAGATACTACAACTGATCAACCTGGAAACCTTGAGCAGGTACATCAATCTGAGACTCCAGGCACCCCTGTTAGAATGCCTCCATTTCCTCATAGATTACAGGTAGAAGTGTCTAGGCAACAAGATGACATAGCTTTTGATCTTATTGATCAATTAAAACATATATGTTTAAAGATTCCATTATTTCAAGCTATTAAAGATATTCCCATATATGGAAAAGATATTAAAGAGGTATGTTTAAAAAAACCTAGATGCAAGAAAAATGACCCAAAAATAGTACATGTAGTAGGGCACTTGGCTAATATTATGTTAGGAAAAGTTGTTGTCCCTAAATATTCTGACCTAGGTAGTCCTTTTATGAAGGTAGTTATTAATGGAAATCAAATTAAAAATGCCTTGATAGACTTAGGAGAAACCATAAATGTGATGACCAAGGATGTCATACAACAACTCAGCATTACTAGTCTTAGACCTACCCCAATAGTCCTATAGCTTGCTGATAGCTCTACTATCTGACCTGAAGGGATAGTTGAGGATATTGTTGTCAGACTAGATTCTTGGGAATATCCGACTAATTTTATAATACTCTCTCCTAAAGAAACATTGGGAGGATATCCAATCATTTTTGAAAGACCTTGGCTTGCTATAGCTGATGCATACATAGGTTGTAGATTAGGGGACATAACCATTTCAGATGGTATCACTACTAAAACTCTTGCACTTTATTCTCTAGCACAACCACAACTTTCTCAAGAGCAAGTAGTATGGCTAGATATAGGAGAAGAATAAAAGGAAATTAATTCTATTCAATAGCTTATGATGCTAACTAGGGAACCGTTCATAGAACTCCAAGAAGATGATAAAGTACTCTCTAACATCATAGGAAATCATTATGGAGGAGCTCAACAATCATCTAGTATACCAACAAGTCCTTTGCATACTCTTCTTCCGTCTGCAAGTTTTTTAGATTCTCCTGCAGCCACAGATATATTTAATACCTTATTACTGTAGGAAATCCAAACCTCTTGTTTATCAAAAATATCTAATTTTGAGCCAGTCATTCAAGTAGAGGTTTCTCTAGGAAGGAACCTAAATGTCAATAGTTAACTTACAATAGACCAAAGGTTGTCATTAATAGAACTACTCAAAGCCCAAAAACAAACCTATCATGACATGAAGGGATTAAATCCTACATTGTGTACCCACATAAATTATATTAGAGAAGATTGTAAACTAGTTAGACAACCTCAACAAAGGATTAATCCTGCACTAAGACAAATAGTCAAGGAGGAATTACAAAAGTTACTTAATGCAGGATTCATTTACCCTATTTCAGATAGACAATGGGTATCTCCCTTGGTTATAGTTCCTAAGAAAAGAGGGAAATGGAGAGTTTGTGTGGACTATAGGGAGCTCAACACTAATACTGAAAAAGATCACTTTCGACATCCATTCGTTGATCAAGTGTTAGACTCTCTAGCGGGCAAGCAATACTTTTCATTTCTGGATGGGTTTAGTGGTTATAATCAAATCAGGATAGCTCTCGAAGACCATAAAAAGACCACCTTCACTTACCCTTGGGGAACATATGCCTATTCAGTTCCCCCTTTTGGTCTATGCAATGCTCCTGCAACCTTTCAAAGGGTTGTCCTCAGTATATACTCAGATATTTCCCATGATTGTATGAAAATTTACATGGATGATTTCAGTGCTTATGGGGCCACCTTTGAGGAAGCATTGCAAAACCTTTCCGAAGTGTTGTAGTGGTGTGAGGATCATAATTTATCCCTAAATAGTAAAAAATGCTTCATGATGATGGAAGAAGGAATAGTGTTGGGGCATCGTATTTCTCAGTCAAGTATTCAAGTTGATCCAACCAAAATTGAGGTAATACTTAACCTTCCTACCCCTACAAAACAAAAGGATGTAAGAATTATTTTAGGCCATGCAGGGTACTATAGGAGATTTATCAAGGAATTCAGTAAGATGGTAGGACCTTTGTATTATCTCTTAACACAAGATGTTGAGTTTGAATGGACACCAACATGTGAAGAGGCATTTTCTAATCTTAAGGAAGCCTTAACCTAGGCCCCTATGCTCAAAGCATCTGATTGGTCTCTTCCTTTTCACATTGATACAGATGCATCAGATTTTGCAATTGGAGCAGTCTTAGGGCAGAAACAAGGAGTTTTGGAGAATGCAATTTACTATATCAGCAAAAATTTGCAAGGACTTGAGCTAAATTATACTGTTACCAAAAAGGAAATGTTAGCTATTATCTATACCCTCAATAAGTTCAGGCACTATATCATTGGCTATCAAATATTTGTGCATATTAATTATGTACCGATCAGGTACCTTATGAATAAAAGTTCCATTACAAGTAGGTTGGAATGATGGTTGTTGTTAATGCAAGAATTTGACATCACTATCATAGACAAGACAGGTAAGGCAAATGTAGGGCAGACTTTCTATCCCGAATTCAAATATAGGATAGTCCTGAAGCCATTGATGATTCATTTCTAGATGAGCATTTGTTTTCAATTAATGTGAACGTTCCAAGGTATGCTAACGTATCTAACTACTTAGTAGCTAATAGGATCCCTCCTCATTTCTCGCCAAAAGAAAGAAGGTTGCTGGTAGAAAAAAGTTTCAATTTTTATTGGATAGTAGATTGCTTATTCTATACAGGGCCAGATCAAGTTATGAGGCGATGTGTCAGAGAAGATGAAACATATGATATCCTTCATGCCTTCTATGGTGAGCCTTGTGGGGGTCACTTTGCTACTAAGAGAACAACTCTCAAAATACTAACTACAGGATATTATTGGCCGAATTTGCATAAAGATGCAATCAAATATATTAGGAAATGTGATAGATGTCAGTAAATGGGAAGACCAACTCGGTCTGATGAAATGCCTTTACATCCATAAGTGGTTGTTACACCATTTGACAATTGGGGGTTAGACTTTGTTGGGCCAATTGATCCATCATCAAATGGTAGGTCATACATTCTTGTGTGTATCGACTATGTCACAAAATGGGTTGAGGTTAAAGCATTCAAACATGCTAGGGATAATAAGGTAGAAATTTTTTATATGAAGAGATCTTTACTTGATATGGAGTTCCCAAAGAGATTGTGATAGATCAAGGGTCACAATTCACTTCCACTTTGATCACCACCCTGGTCAATGAATGTAATATAAGGCATAGGAAGTCCACTCCCTACCATCCTCCAGAAAATAGACAAGCTGAAATCACCAATAGGGAACTTGAATCTATATTAACCAAAAGAATATCTCTTCATCGAAAGTATTGGTCTAGAAAATTATTTGAAGTAGTATGGGCTTATCGAACCACTTGGAAAATCACAATAGGTTTTACACCCTTTGAAATGGTGTATGGGACAAAAGATATGATGCCTATGGAATTTGAGCATAAAAACATGAGAACAACAATAGCTTTGGATATGACTCTCTTTGCAGCACAACAGGAAAGGCTCCTGCAGTTTAATGCCTTGGACGAAATTAGAAAGTTAGCTATGTAGCACACATAAATAATTCAAAATCAATGCATGAAGTGGCATGATCGATATATAAAAGACAAATTATTTGAGCCAGGCGATTGGGCTCTCCTTTATGATTCAAGGTATAAGGACAAATTGGGAAAACTGCAGACATGCTGGTTAGGGCCTTATGAGGTAATTGAGATATTCTCTAATGGTGTTGTACGATTATCCACAATTGATCTCGTAAAGTTCAAATTGTGAGTAAATAGTCATCGCCTAAGCCTCTATCATAAGCCTCTCTCCAAGGAGAAGTTCCTACAACAGTTCACTAATCCATAAAATGTCAAGATTCTTGTAGCAATAGACTGCGGCTTTTCCATTACGTCTTCTTCCTAAATCTTTGTTGCATGCTCATAATAAATACTTCCATATTTGATGGAGGTACATTTCTGTGCAACAAATATTCCATTTTTGTATTCACTCATTTCCTTCCACTTTCGTCATTCATTTCCACCTCACTTTTCGTACATGACAGATCAAATTCCTACATAATAAATTTCTTCAACTATAATCATTATCGTACAATGTCAGGTATGCTCGTGTGTATTTATTTTTGTTGCATACATATAATTAAACCATGTTTCATATCATCATGATATTTGCATACTGTCCTTTTTAGACATCCTCCACATGTGTGGACACCTATTAAACCTTAGGTTGGGGGGGAAGTATGATGTGAATTATTCTTGTGGATAATTCTTATGTCATCTTAGATTGAGTTTAAATTTTTTAATTTTTGGTTTTTATGTGATATTAGGTACTCTATTCCTTTTGTTTGTCTTGAGTTATTTTGGAATTGCAGTTGGGTTATGGCCAAATAGAGCATATTTCTTTTGAAAGTTGTAGAGTTGGGCATATTTCCGCCATTGGTGAGTTGAGAGTTTCATTGTCACAATGGGTGGTCCACCTGTTCATCATGAACCTACAGTCCATGATATCCTTCTCCAAGACCAGAATTGTGAGCCAACATTCTGCAATAGTGGGTGGTTAGATTATTTTCTGAAGCTAACCAAGTTTAATGAGGAAGTTGCAAGAGAATTCACCTGCACATCTTCAGATGGAGAAGCCCAGGTGAAGGGATTGAGAGTTGTAGTGATAGAAGAACGGATTGTGGAAGTAACTGGGTTGCCAGTAGAAGGGGAAAAATACCTTAAATCTAAGGATGCACATAGTACAAGAGTAGAGTTTACACGATAGGGAGACCCACCTTTGGTAATAGATAAATAGGGGGCTAGACGAGAATCTCTTCCACCTGAATGGAGAGAAGTTGCATTATATGTCCTGAAGTATTTAACTTGCGAAGGGAGATTCTCATGTCTACATTCCCATCATTTCAAGCTTCTAAGTCATCTATGCCACTAGAGAAGGATAAATATTATGAACATATTATACAATATTCTTTCCATTAGCACAACAAAAACATAGAAAGGTAGGCCTTGATGGACTTGTAAAGCACTGAGAGGGGGGGTGAATCAGTGACACCAAAAATAATACTACTTTAATCACTAACCGATAGATATACTTAACAAGTTTGTTAAACACTATGCATGCAATCCAAAATGATATAACAACATCTACAATAAGTAAAACATCCACCATAACACAAGTGTTTATATGTGAAAAACCCAAATGGGAAAAACCACAGTGAGATGGGACTCACAAGTTAACTATCTACAGTAATAGATAACTAACCGGTTAAGGTCTACAAAAAGTTGCTATGCTAGGAGAGAATCCTATTAAAGATCCCAAAGCTTAGTTAAAAGCTATACCCTATTAAAGGTAGTACCCTATTAGGAGTAACCTCGGTAGAGGATTTCTGAATCCAAACTAATGGATCACCTAGTTAGAGTTTTTTTACAATGAAGCTGGTTAGAGATTACCCGGTTAGGGGATGAATATTCTGAACATATTATACAATCTTATTTCCATTAGCACAACAAAAACATAGAAAGGTAGGCCTTGATGGACTTGTAAAGCACTGAGAGTGGGGGGGGGGGGGGGTGAATCAGTGACACCAAAAATAATACTACATTAAACACTGACTGATAGATATACTTAACAAATTTGTTAAACACTATGCATACAATCCAAAATGATATAACAACATCCACAATAAGTAAAAAATCCACCATAACACAAGTGTTTATACGTGGAAAACCCAAATGGGAAAAACCACGGTGAGATGGGACTCACAAGTTAACTATCTGCAGTAATAGATAACTGACCGGTTAAGGTCTACAAAAAGTTGCTCTGCTAGGAGTGAATCCTATTAAAGATCCCAAAGCTTAGTTAAAAGCTATACCCTATTAAAGGTAGTACCCTATTAGGAGTAACCTCGGTAGAGGATTTTTGAATCCAAACTAATGGATCACCTGGTTAGAGGATTTTTACAATGAAGCTGGTTAGAGATTACCCAGTTAGGGGATTCAACCATTGCAGTGATTAGAACACAACAAGTGGTGTGATCTAGTAGTAGCACAACTTTCTTGAATAGATCCTCTTCTACGCACTCAAAAATTCATTGCCAACATACTCTGCAACTTAGCACTTCTACCTTCACATCAAATCATCTCATAACATATCTTCTTCGCTCATACAAAATAATTCATTGTGATGTCAATATATAGACATTTAGATTTCA
Source organism: Cryptomeria japonica (assembly GCF_030272615.1). NCBI lineage: Eukaryota > Viridiplantae > Streptophyta > Pinopsida > Cupressales > Cupressaceae > Cryptomeria > Cryptomeria japonica. The sequence goes on along the minus strand of NC_081414.1, from coordinate 549,540,270 downwards.
TGTCAGCCTTTAGAAATCATATCACAATTTCCTAGGTGCAGTGAATCTAGTCAAACAATCATAACTCGTCACAAAAATACCACCAAAATTTGTCGGTTAGGATAACTCATCACGACTAGTGATAAATCATCACATAATCAATGAATACTGGTTGGAACAACAATACGGGTTGGAGTTAAACATATAAACCATTTGTCCTTTGATGCTCCTTTGATAATCTTCATTGGGTCTTTAGGTTGATGTCGAGTTATATATATCGATATATAAATACACACCGGTTGTCATCATGTACCGATTAGATATAAACTTCTAGTATACTGGTTGCAATATAAACAACTTTGAAGTCCCACCGGTAGACAATATGAACATATGTTTGTGTATATGTTTCATCAATGACAACATATGAAGTTATTCATTACAATCATCATCAAGCCAACATGCCTCACTATGTTTACCATCATTGTTTGATTAAGCTATTGGTTGAAAAGTCTTTAAGAGATGTCTCCCTGATGTCCTGGGAAGAATTTGTGAAAATTAGAAGATTTAGGGTAGATAATGTGGGTCCAGTGGAACCATTTCCATCTCAACAACAGGAAAATTTTGAAAATTATGAAAGACCCGGTCCTTCTATTGAACCCTCAACTTCTAGGATAGCATTAAAACAAAATGTTCCTCTAGCAGAGGAAGCCTTACCAGGAGAAGTGGTGTAGGGCACCTAACACTCCAAGAATGAAAGCTTTGTTTTCTTTTTAAGTTTGTGTGTTATATGTGAGATGTAATAATGGACCAACCATTGAGGACTTAGTAGAGCCATGGTTGAGTTGTCCAAGTTTTGGTTTGAGTCAATTGTGCTCAGGATGCTGATAGACTGAGAAGTGAGATGCTTAGGTAGTTCACAGGTAAAATACTCCAGATGAATACATTCATGTATTAGAGATCAATTTAGTTGTGTTTAGGTCTTCTAGGGTGTTTGAGGACCTTCAAGAGTCTTAAAATGCATTATAATGCAAAATTGCATCTTGGAGCAAAAAGTTGTCAAAAGTTGTTGAGCAAGATTTTCCAATTTCTTGCAAAAGTTGCATTTTTGGTTATAGGCATTAGAAAGTTGGTTGAACCGATTGAAACAAGTGGATATAAGCCAAATTTAACTTCATTGGAGGATTGGAAATGCAAGAGCAAGTTTTTGGTTTGTGAAGCAACTTTGTTTCCACTGGTTTTTGACAGTTTTTGTGTTGTTTTCCCTTGTTTGTATGGTCCAGTAAGGACTAGATGGTGTAAATCCATTGCACTTTTGAGTATTCATTGTGTTATCTTTCATTAAAGTTTATTTGTAGGTTTGATTGTCGTAGGTTGTAAATATTTCTTCCATTCTTTGTAACTAGGAGGAAAACCCTTGCAAGTAGGGTTTAAGAGAAAGAAAATGGCTCTAACCTAGGCATTCTTTGATGGCACTTGTTGAAATCACAAAGAATATTAAGTTAGGGTCTTTAAATAGTTTTAGAATAGGGTGTGTTATGTTGCAGGTCCAAGAGGAGGAGAAACAATGAAGCCCTAGGCTCACCGATGGGAGTAGGTGAGTTAGGACAGCCAGGAAAGTATGATTTATGAGCATATGGGGATTGATGCAAGACCAAGTGACACATGAATGGTGTTGTCTTCAAAATCTGATTCACTTCAACATCCTTATAATGATATGATAACTTTGTGCAGAAGAGATATTAAAGAGAAGGAAACTTCCAGGACAACATATGACAAGGTTTGATTTAACCTTCTACACTTCAGACCTACTCAAAGTCCAGGCGGGTATACCTTTGTGAAATAAATTCACACTTTTATAAGATAAATCCATAGCAAACTAGTCTAGAAAACCAGTGGATCTAATCACCTTAAAACTAACTGAAACAAAGGAATGGAGATTGTATTTATATTCACTATTTGACCTACAAAATATGTAATAGACAACCTCGATCTATACCAATGCCTTATCCAAGGTCACAGAGTCATCTAAGTTCAAACAATACTCCCACAATCAAATATATATACATATCCCATTAGTTTGGCTTCTATAGATCCCTATATATGCCTGACACACATAAGAATTTATGCATACCCAATTAAACTACGCCCATCAAGATTCAAAATATCTCACAAGGAATTTACTGGTAGAAGTGATTCCTACATTTTTAATTCCCCTCCTGAAGAGAAAAGCTAAGAAACATATCTACTGAAATTTGCCTTACAACCCCTATTCAAACGAAATAACCCTGGATTATTTAGAATGAAACATAAACACTTGCAAACACATTTGAAGACAACACAAAGTTTTAACTCAAAACCAATGGTCTATATATTGATATTTTCTTGAAAAAAGTATTACAAGAAACCTTCGAATATTTTCCATTAAAACTTGGAAAAGCTCAGATAAATTTCTGCAGCATTTTCTTACAATTCTTTGCGATCCTTTTTCTATTAGTCCTGGTATCCATTTATAACAATATGGATGCACATAGCTTCGGACATTCCTAGGAGAATTTGTTACAATCATTTCTTCTCAAGAAGAAGTTACAAAATCTTTTACAATTATAATTACAAGTCCTTTTCAACCTCTGCAACTTCTTCTACTTGTTATTCGGTTGCAACCTCTTCTAACGGCTCCACATCCTGTATGGAATATTTTCTTGCCCACTCATTGTATACATCATTAGCTAGCCATGTGAAGTTAATCACTTTTGCTTTTGTCGTGGCTAACCTTTTCTAGGAATTTCTCATTTTGTTAACCTCTGAGTTGAGAAAACCATAATGAGATTTGATTCTCTGTATCTCCTCAATTGTTACAACAAAGAAGGAAGCATCTTCTAAGATAATAATTCCTTTTATTCTAGCTGACAATTTTGCTACTAATTCCTTAAGCCATACTTGTTTTTTCTTCAATTGGTTAGGGCTGACAAAACCTCCTGGGAGCAGTTCAAAAACCTGATCAGTGTACTCCTTCTTGTACAAATTGATCTTCCTGTTAGCATTATCAATTCCTTCTGCTAATTTTACTAGATCCTTTGTGGTGTCAAAAGTGGATTTGATGATAGGATCAACCCCTGCTTCATCATAGGATACACAAACAAGCTCCAAATCCCACCCTCTGGGCTTCCACTTGTCAAAAATAGGCATTAAAATGGCCTTATCTCCATTAAGCTCATTCCACATATCTAGAATCTTGCTCGTGTTATTATATAATAATGAGGCCCCTATGGTTTCAACAAAACTTAAAATTGTAGCTCTTACTCTTTCCTCATATTTCTTTGCATACAGGGCCTGAGCCTGTTTTAAATCCTCCAACTCCTGAGGAGTAATCTCAACCAATTGAGAGCTAGAAGGTGCTGGAGATGGTGGGAGCTCAATGATGGGGCTGGTAGGTGGAGGTCTTGAAGGAGAAGAGGAGATCATCAGTGTTGAAGACTCACCTTGATGGTACTGTCCTACCAACTGGCTTTGTAGCTTGGCAATGATGTTGTCTTTACCCCTTCTTCCTTGGCACTATTATAGGCTTTTTAAACTATCTCCAGCTTAACCTGGAGATCTGCCTTTTCCTTGGCCTCCCTTTCTCCCACTCCAACACCAAACTTTGCAATTTCTAGCATAGTGCTAGCAGCCTCCACTACCCCAGTGCTCTGTACTCTTTTTACTGTCATTCCACCAAGGTAACTTGACCTTGGGGTGTCCTTATTTCTCTTATTCTCATCTCTTTAAGAGACCACATGACCAGTGCAACATTGTCTTTGCTGAAAGTGACCCCCTCCATAGGTTTGGTCTCTTTTCTTACTGCCTCTAGTACCAAGGCGTTTGCTATGTCCCACTCGGGGAGAATGAGTACCCCAGCCTGTGCCACCATGTCTCTTCCTTGCTCAGGAGTGATGGTCTTAAACTCATCAATCATTTCTTTCTTTATTTCCTCCTCCACCAAAGCTGGATCTTTATGAGGCTGCTCACCTTTCCTCTTTTCACACCTTGCATTATACTTGTCAATGTTTTGCTTCCACACAAACTGCATGAATGCTCCTGAAGTAACAAAGTTATTGTTAGCCAAGAAATCTTCACTGGCCTGCTTAATCTCAGGATCCCACTCCATGCCCTTGAAGTCATTAGCAGTGATGTTCATTTCAGCTATAGGGGGCTCTTCTAGTATTCCCTCTTCTACTTCATCGTATGTGTATGCTATTTCTCCCAGACTACCTAGTTGTAACAATTGCTCAGCTACTGCCTGTTCATCTCCTATATGGATAGGGGATTGAGATGGAGAGTACAAAGGTTCATCATATTGTATTTCTTTTCCCACCCTTTGTTTCTTTGGGCTATCTTGAATGTCAATGACATCCTGTATCTTCCTCTTCCCCTTTGAAGTAGAGGCTCCCTTGTTGTAGGCATCAACACACTATAGTTGGACTTCTTATGCAACATGTAGTCACCAGGAGGGATTGCTCTAGTGGATGCAAACCTACTTAGAACCAATCTTGGTTTCTTAGGGTTGTTTTTAATTACAACCTCTCTATTTTCTTTCAAAGTCTACATCACATCCTCAAAATAAAGAATTAGGAACTTTATCTTCTCCTCAAAAGGGTGGAAGCTAGACAGTGGGTCATAGCTAGTATCAAATTGATGTACAATATATAAGGCCTTTTTATAAGCCACCCACTTTTCCTTCCTCAACTCTTGCTCATCTAGGTCAAACTCATTCCTAATGAGGTCTTCAGGAAACCTGAATTGGTGGGGTTTACCTCTGCATATTTCCCTCTTTCTGAACATGTCATTGAAGAAGTCTTCAGGGTCAGCACACCGAGATACTGCAGTTGACAAATGATATGGTTGAAGGAAATCTCCAAAACACTTCCAACCTCCTTTAACTATCACAAATTGGTGTGCTATGGTAACTATAGGGAAAATGGTCCCTTTACCTCTGCCTGTTAACTCTGCCTCTTGCAAACCACCAATCTGCCTTAGGATTTCTACAATTCCCACTTTAAGTGGGACCTAATAGGGTAACAAAAATGGAGTGCCCATGAAACCATATACTTTGAAAACTATGGAAACGGGGTATAAGTAGATATCATCCCAATTGTGAACAATTTTTATATTCTCTGCAAACTCTTTTGGCCTAATAAATTCGAAAAGAACCTTGGGGACTCTTGGATTCTCTGAACAAAGGAGAATCCTAATCTTAGATGCAAAATACTTATCAAACTTTAAGAAGCTTGCATCTTCTCTGTCCCATGACAGCACTATACTCCATAACTGCACTGGCATCTTTTCTCCATCTTTCTCTTTTACAAGATCCATTCCACTTGCAAAATAATCGCCACCCTTGAATAAAAATAAATGCATAAGGAGGGAATACCATCCAAAATGCCTATCAACCTTCCCATTCTTTATTCCTATCAATCCTTCATGGATAGCATCAGTGATAAAGGAAGCATAATCAAAAGTCACTGTAAGAGAAGGATTCAAGATTTGAGCAATCATTAACATGTAATGAGTTTGCATATTTGCCTTAGCATCCTCTCCTAAAATTTGGCAGAGTGACCAGTATAATCCCTTAGCCCTAAGGGTGAACAAGTTTAATGAGAAGGGCTCTTCAGTGTTGGGTCCTACAACTGTCAACCCACCTATCTTCACAAATAATTCTTTAAGTGGCCCATTTCTAAGGTGGTTCCTTTACACACTGTATACTTGAGCTAGTGATTTGAAATTAATAGGTTCTAGAAAATTGGTAAACTCACTAAGCCCAAAAGCATTTTTGAATTCCTCATTATTTATTTCAATGAGGGTTTTCCCATTTATATCCCTAATACTTCTTGTGACTGGATCATAATTTAGTGCAATCTGAGTTAGGAGATCCACATCCATGAATACTCCTGGAACTACCAACTTTCCCACATCTAACTCCCAGATACTATTCTACGGGGCTGAGGAGTTTCTCATGCCAAATCCAACCTTGAATAACCCCAACCCAGACAACCCAACCTATGGGTCTCTCAGCCAATTACCTTAATCATAGAATCCCTCCCCTATTTTTAGGCGAGGAGCTCTTGGCACAAGTTCTTTTACCTTTGTGGCTACATTAGTTGACAATGTCAACTGTTCAAGGAAATCATCACAAATAGCCCTTTCCTGGTAATTAAATTTTCCTAAAAATTCTCTCTTAGGTGCCATTATGCAAGCAGTTTAACTATTACCCCCAACTGTTCTATGACAAATCAAGACCTTAATTAAAACACACTGCTAAATGTTTGCCAGACAAAAGTATAAGAGAACCTATTTTTGCTTGAAGGAATCCGCTCTGCAACTAAATGAATTTGCTCTGTATTTGAAGAAAATAGCTCTACAACCTCTTCTCTACAACAATTCTTTAGAATGATACCTTCATTCAATTGATATGAGATCATACATGGTACTTAGGCTCTTAACTGCGACATTGATACCGCATGCTTCGGCCGTCCCTTCAGAATTGGATTCATGAAAGAATTCAAAATTTTTGCTCCAACGGGTCACAACACACCTGCACATTTTTTCCTTCCACTCGTTCGCCATTTCATAGAGCATAACCTTCGAGCAATTTTGCCAAATGAAATCATGCTAGCCGTCCGATCAAATGGAACTTAATCGGTCTCTACACTATCTTAACATCTCGGCCCTTGCATTGGGCCCCGCCTCTTTTTGCCACTTCGCAGGCTTTATCTCGTGAGCACTTTTCTTTTGCGAAGCTATGCCAGGCATCAGATGGGACTCTAACCACTCGACCTTTAACTCTTACCGGGACCGTCAACCTTTTTCACTAACCGCGCCTTATCTTGACGACTAATGGTTTTTCGCTATTTTGCATAGCTTAACCCACTTTCAACTTTGGGCCACTAAATAACGCAGAGCATTGGATGAATCCTGAGATGACCATCCTTTAAGTGAGACCTTTATGCTTGCATCTCTTACCCGCTCTCCCACTGGTTACCAAATACCACGTGGCACTCAGCCATTAGCCTTGGAAAACTCTTCGAGTTTAGTTCAGAGTCATCCAAGTGTCTTATTTCCCTTATAACCACTGGTTACACCTTGGCGGGCCCTCAATCTCTTTTGAAACCACGTGTCAGTCGACACGTCACCATCTAGCATTATGCTGGGAAGAACCTTCTTTTCTCTTTCGCCATTTCGCGAAGCATAACCCTCGATTAGTTCACAGTCACGAAACAAGGCGAGCCCTTGGATCAAATCAAAGTTGATCCCTTTTTATCTTCATGCTTTATCTGTTCTTTGGGGCGCAAAAACCTTTCGTTGTTTCACTGGTTTTAAAACACGAGCATTTTACCTTCGTGAATACACGTGGACCATTAAATTATACTTGACTTGCTCAATGCTTAACAACTTAACTGAATCTGGTAGACGTGGGCCCTCTGATTCAGCTCCATCCACCTGGCATCTAGTCATTCCCGAACTAACATGTCAACATTTTATTTGCTGAGAGAAAACATCAGATTCCACCTTATCCATGCCACCTGTATCTACCAGGTCATTTTCACACACCGCGACATAAGTCATCCTCTTGGACCCACCTTCTAAGCCTTAGATCCGACTTGTTGACTACTGTGACTTTCTGCCACGTGTCTTTATCTAATTTGTCATCTCGACCAACTGGACTACCTTCTTGGAGTGCTATGTCATTTCGCCACTTCACGAAAGCTAACTGTCGAGCACCTTCCTCCTGTGAAGCTGCGCCAACTGTTGGATCAGATTAGACTTGAGCATCTATTATGCTCCTATTAAAACCCCTTTCCTGGGCTAGAAACCTTTTTGCTACTTCACAGAGCGTAACACGTGAGCATCTACTGGCCACAAAATAGCATGAACCATCGATCTCTCTTGAACTTGATCACATTTTGACATTTGAAAAGTCTTCGCTGCAGGGTCCCACCAAACCTTTTCACCATTTTGTGAAAGATATTTCACTTGCAAGTTTCGGCTGCGAATCAACGCCAGCCATTAGATCTTGAGCGAGATGGAGTCTCGTTAAGCCAGACCAAATGTGCACCATTGAACATGTTTTTCTTTTCACCATTTCTCAAGACTTAAAACACTCGCAACTTCGCCTAATGAAATGGTGAAAGCCATAGATCCATCTGAGAGCTGCATGACATTTACTGAGCCCGACAACATTAGGAGGAAAAAGGACATAAGGCATAAATTTTACGATTATTCAATGACCACCTAGGGAAATAACAAGGGGGGACACTTCATACAACCCCAAGACCCATTACTTAAGTGGATAAAGTAACGCAAGAATAGAAACCAAAGGGTTTTAATCAAACATTTAAGCAATTTTAAAATTGAAACCCTAAACCCTTAAGACCTAACACAGACTTGAAGCGGTTGATAGTGTGTTTGACTCAAAATTTCAAAAACTTAGCCAATTATGGGAAAAGAAAACCCATTTCTTAAACAGTGATAACATCGGCTCTGATTGGGGATGGTTGATCGCAAGGTCAACACAAGAAACGTAGAAAACTCTATAGAAACAGACCAAAACATAGACCCAAACAAAACAATAGGAAGCAAACAAAAATATATACACACAAAGGACCCACTGTGCATGGACATCAAGAGAAATAATGTGTCAGGAATTGTCCATGCATTGGAAATTCCTATATTTCATCATTCAGATTTTTCACAAAATATGAATCCTTTCCATTTAAATCATAGACCACAAAAGGGCCAACCCATAATGATTCAAATTTCTTATGTTTTCCCTTGTCTTGTCCTTTTGCATTCCACTGAAGAACAATATCATCAATTTGAAACTTCCTTAATGATGTCCTTTTATCAAAAAGGTATTTGGACTGCAATTGGATCTTCTGATATCTCTTATGAGCTAAAGTTCTGAGCTCTTCCACCTCCACAATTTGGATCATTCTATTTTCCATTGGTTCAGATAGCTCCATGTCCTCATCTTGCAAGAATTTATAAACTGGAAGAAGATTATTCATTGGCAATCTGACTTGTGTACCATAAACCAGTTCAAAAGGTGACATTCCAATGGCCTTCTTGACTGTTATTCTATCTGCCCATAAAGCTAATTTCAATTTTTGATCCCAAGATCACTTATTTTCTTCTAGGATTTTCTTGATGATGTTCAAAAGACATTTATTGCTGGATTCGGCTTGTCCATTCCCCTGAGGGTGATAGGGTGAAGAGTAAGACAAGATTATTCCATGACTGGTACAAAACCCAACAAACTCTTCTGACCTAAAACTCATGGCATTATCCATTACTAATTTTGTAGGTATTCCAAATCTAGTTATAACATTATCCATCAGGAAATCAATGACAACCTTACTTGTAGCTCTCCTTGTGGGAATAGCCTCAATCCATTTAGTAAGATAGTCAGTGGCTACTATGATCCATCTATGACCTCTTCCTGATTTCTCAGCAATTTCTCCAATAAAATCAATGCCCCACTGGACAAAAGGGGCTTCCACTGTGACTAGATTTAGAGGTAAAGCTCCTTCATACTTCAACTTGGATGAAAATTTTTGACATGGGTCACATTTCTGGACATGTGCATGAGCATCTTTGAATAAGGTAGGCCAATAATATCCAGCCCGGATTATCTTACTAGCAATTGTCTTAGCAGAGTAATGGCCCCCACATACTCCATCATGCATTTAAGTCAATACCTGTTTAGCCTGGAATTCATCCAAACACATTACCAATTCTCCATCTCTTTTTCTCCAAAACAGATCACCTTGAATGAGAAAATATTTTTGTGACTTGAGTTTTAGAGTTCTTCTCTGATTATGTGTCATTCCTTCTGAGAATGCAGCATCTCTTAAAAATTGGACTATCTCTGAATACCAAAGTTGCCTTTCAATACTAGTGACTGAAGTACTTTTGACTTCAACATTATGTATTTCAACATTTAGAAGATTAGACTCAGTCATGAGCTTAGCCAGACCTAAACCTCTCACCAATTTGGTGATCTTTATTTCCAAGTCAAATTCTTGGATTCTATTAATCCATCTGCATCTTTTTCTCATAACTTCAGACTGGGATAGAATATCCTTAACTATAGCATGTGCGACATAAGCAATGATATTTTCATTTACCAGGTATGGCCTAAAAGCCTTGACAACTTTAACTAAAGCATAAGCTTGTTTCTCCATTATTTCATATTTTAATTCTGCTACTTGCAAAGACTTGCTATAGAAAGCTATGGGATGTTCATATCCCTCATTATCCTTTTGTAACAACACTACAGCTACTGTATGATATGAAGCAAAAGAGAACAGAGAAAAGGGATTATTGTAATCAGGAGATTTTAACATTGGTGCTTCCTGAATGGCCTTTTTAATTTCAGCAAAAGCCTCTGAGGCTTCTTGATCCCAACAAAATTTGGTATCCTTCTTGAGCAACTTGACAATGGGCTTCACTATCTCTACAAAGTTTGCAATGAATCTCCTAACAAAATTTACTTTGCCTAGATAGGATTGAATACCTTTAACATTCTTTGGTTTAGACACTTTGTTTATTGCTTCAATTCTTTCAGGGTCTATCCTTACCCCTTCATTGGAAACAATGTGTCCCAATAATTTTCCTTCAGTGACCCCGAAATGACATTTCTTTGGATTTAATGACACACCAAATTCCAAGGCTTTATTGAACACCTTTTCCAAATGTCCACAATGATCACCAGCCCTTTTAGACAAGCAAGTTAAATCATCTTGATAAACCACCATGATGATATTAATGAATTCTTTGAAAGCTACGTCCATGGCTCTCTGAAATGTAGCTCCAGCTTTTTTCAATCTGAATGGCATTCTCACATAGACATATGTTCCCCATGGAGTAGTGAGAGCAGTTTTAAACTGTTTAGATTCTCTCACTAACACTTGATTGTACCCTGAAAAACCATCCATCATGGACAAAAGGTCACAACCTGTTACTCTCTGCAGCATGGCTTCCATATTTGGGGAAGAGTAATTGTCTTTCAAAGAAGCAACATTCAAATTTATGAAATCCACACACAATCTAATGTCCCCATTTTTCTTTCTTACTGGGACTAGATTGGAGACCCATGAAGAATGCCTTATAGGTTTGATAATCCCCCTTCTCTTAACTTAGTCAACTCTTGTTGCATCTTAGTTTCTAATAGGGGATTGATAGGTCTCTACTTCTATCTGAAAGGCTTAACATCTGGAAGTAAAGGAACTTCATGCTGAAAGAGGTCTTGTCTATATGCCTTTAGGTCTTCATAAGACCAAGAAAAAACATACTTATATCTTTGTAATAAATTAATAAGATTAATCATGACATGAGGGGGTAATTTCTTTCCAATGTATACTAACTTAGGGGATGAATCAATCCCCAAGTTTACCTCCTCCAATTCTTCCAACTTAGTGGTAGACTGCTGATGTAAGTGACTATCATTATAATTGAACATGCTCTCTATCTCTACTAACCCTTTAGGTATCTCATTTGTTTCCAACTGAACCAAGTCATTTCCAAACACTATTTCCTTGTTGTCAACCACCCCCACCAGTGCATTCCAATCAATCTTCTATCCATCATAATCATCAACACATTGGATGAACCTAAGAATATCTTCATCATCAGCAAAAACTTGCCAATTATAAACATTATCAGGGATGGCAGGCCTAGATTTTATCTCCACAGTTGAGATTCCGGTTAACATTGCATCATCATTTTTCAAGGCAACATTAGCTAGAAAATCTGCCATAATATTCTTTGATCGCTCTATCCAATTAATAGAAAATGCACTAAAATGCTCAATGACATCCCAAATTGTATGTTTATATCTCTTCAATCTATCATTTTTGGATGCATATTTGGATATTACTTGAGAAACAACCAATTTTGAATCCCCCAACACTGTTAATAGCTGGATTCCATGCATTTTTGCAACCTCTAGCCCCAATAATAGGGCTTCATACTTTGCAGTATTATTCGTGCATTGGAAAGCCAATAAGAAAGAATACTTAAAAGTTATACCTGATGGGGATACAAAAAGAACCCCTGCTCCAGATCCTTCTTTGGAACAAGCTCTATCAAAATACATCTGCCGTAAACCATACTATTGTGATTCTAATTTGACCACAATGGGGTCATTATTCTTCAACTGGGGTAAAATTGGTTGTAATCTGAAATTGTCAAGATCCACATCAATCATACAATTGAGCATACTAGGATCTACATTTTCAATTACTTGAGGAGCACGTGGTTCTTTGTACAACTTAACCTGATTACCATTTATTGGAATAGTGGCATAAGACAAATCCAGTTGTACATTTCCTCCTACTGCTGCTGCCCACTTCCTGGACAACAACATACCATAATGGGGTTTAGTGTCAGTAACAATAACATCCATTTTATAAGTTGCCTCAAGGAATGCTGCTATTTTTACTTCAACATCTCTCATTGTACCTATCATAGGTACCTCCCTATTATCCATAGCATAACACTTTCCATATACAGTGGTCACTGACAGTCCTAGTTCTTTCATGACACCATAGGGCATCACATTAGTAGCAGCTCCTGAAACTATCATGTAGTTTTTTATCAACCGGTTGTTTACTAACAAAGTGACATAGAAAGGATCTACCTGTGAAGGGTCTTGAGTGATAGTGGTTCCAACATAAACCTCTAGGGTTTGGAGTTCCTGATCCTTTCCATTTTTAGCTGAACCGGTGGGTAGGACTGTGTCACTGTCAGATATATTAGAAAACAAAGACAAAGCTGCATCCTTATGTTCTTTTATTTTCAGCAATTCTATTAATGGGACAATAACCTTCATTTGAGTAAGAGCTTGAGCCATGTGAAATGTAGAACTATTGCTTAATTCAGTACTAGCTCTAACTCTTTCTGCCTTAAACTGACTTGCTCTCTTTGTTATGGCAGCTCCTTGTATATCACTGGTATTTTTATCATCTGTACTCTTGGGTACATCTTTAACCTGTTCCTTCTTTTCCTGACCAATTTTAGGGACAGTAGTAGCACTACTTGTTGCCCCCTTTTGGGTAATCTCTTTTATGAACATGGAACCAAGTTCACCCTGATTAGTGTCCTTCTTGGTGCTCCTTAAGTTATAATTGTGTTTTGCTTTAGCGATAGCATCTTTGGTGAGACTTTTAACTTCTTCCTCACTAGGCCTTCTAAGATGAACTTCTTCATCCTCAATTGTTACCACATTCAATGTAGGATGCCAATCCAAGGTTAGTTGTCCTTGAATAAACCTTTAATTATCTAGCACATCACTGTATTCACTTTGTATAGATTCCTCATCACTTTCTATAATAGTCTCAAACATGTTAATGTCAGGCTCAACTTCTTGTCTCATGGATTCTTCAAGAGCTTGAGCCACTGCACACTGATGAGGAGAATGTGGCCCATCACAAGCAATACACCAAGGAGTATTTTCTATATTATGGACATTTTTCCCTTTTAAGGGATTTGGAGTGTCTTGATTTTGGGCAATTTTAGGCTTCTCATTCTGGGGTTTACCATCTTTCCAGTTGGTATTATAAGGCATGTCATGCAGTCTAGGGAGCCTATCTTGCCAGTTATAATGAGGTTTGTCATTTTTGTTCACTTTGGCAGTCAGATCCTTCATAGCAATGACCAACTTCTCTATCTTGTCTTCCTCCTTAGCAACTTTGCTAGGTTGCTGTTTTGTTTCTTGACATAACCTACCATCTGTCCTTCTTCCTAACTTCTTGGATGCTTTTCTATTAATTTCTACATTAATGACAATTCTTAAAGCATCTCTCAAGTTATGTGGATTCTTATCCCTCAGGATATAGGGCATCTTAGAATCAAATGCATTGTAGTAAGTATTAAAATACATATTATCATCTAACCTCATCACCTGATATAATCTATGCATGGCTTTTTGGAATCTAGCATTAAAATCGGTGGCCATTTCATTGTCAGACTTTCTGATGTTATTAAATTCATTGAGCATGAAGCTCACATTTGTTTTATCACCGTATTGTTCTTGAAAACAATTCTTAAAATCCTCCCATGACCTTATGCTATTAACTGGAAGACCTCTCTACCAATCTCTTGCATCATCAACCAGGGATTGAACAAACAGTTTCATTATAACATCTTCATCCACTATCTCATAATCATTTATTAGGTCACCAAAAGATTTCAAATGTTCATCAGCACTAATTGCATTGTTTCCAGCAAACTTATGGAGTCTGTCCCTTAACTCAGTGGGAACATGGTTGGGATATCCTGGGATCCCATCAAAGAACAATTGCCTATACTGTTCTAAATTGATAGGTCTCCTTTGAAAAGGGGAAGCAACACTATTATTTCCCATGTTCATTCTGACTTTCAGAATTAGGGACTAAGGAACTTGGCCATGTTGATTGTTCATAGGGGTTTGACTCACTGATGCTGTATTAGTAGGCATAGTAGGCTGAATCTTAACCGGGGGAAGGGAAATTTGTTGAGGATCAGGCTTACTAAGATCTTCTGATGGAAAAATGATAGGGGGAGCTTTTAAGTAGCTAATTTTTCTTTTCACTTCCTGATTAGCTGCTTCCAATTCAGCTTTCTCTAGTTCCATTTGGAGATCCTCTTTTTCTTTCCTCATTCTTTCCATCTCTCTCTCATGTGCTGAGAGCCTAAGAGAAATCTCTTCAGTGTTTCTAGATCCAGTTCCATCATCCACCCATTTCTGCTTTCCTTTATTAATATTATTCCTAGGAGGCTATGAATCATTGAGCACTTCCTTATTTGGCTGGACTACTAACCTATATGTTGGCTTAGCCTTGGAGATTAGAATTTCTTTGATCATAGGGCCTTCCTCATCACTCTTTTCCTTTTCTTTGGCCAATACCTCAAGATCAGCTATCTGTCTTAGAAGCCTATCTCTCTCCATTAGTTTTGCTTTAACCTCCTTCTCCTTATTTGCTTCCTTTTGGGCTCTTAAGGAGATTAAGTGATGAACTCTCCTATTTAAATTTTCTATTTCTTGTGACACTTCATCTTCATCAGAGAAATTCTCCTCAGAGTCAGATAAATTGACTTGATCTATATCAATCAGGCTGATGTTTCCATCAATTGTCCTAGGAACAAAATGTCTAATTGGCTTTGAACTAGTCCTATCTCTTGTAGACACACTAACATGGGATATATCTTGATTTACAACATGAGCATTATCTATATTTCCAAACAATCCAGAATGGAAACCTAATATATCATGTTCAGACTCTTTGGAAGAAGAATTAGACTTTTCATAAACAGGTCGATCAGGTATCTTACCAGTATTGTTATTCTTTTGCACCCAAGCAACATTTGATGGTTCGTGGAGCATTGATCTCTTCTGACCTCTTCGTGACTATTCTGGCAAACCTTCTTGCAAAGTTTCATGAGGGTGCTTCTTCATGAATGATATAGTGCTTTTTCCTCCTTGCATTGTGCTTTTCTTCCTTTCTTTTTGTACTTCACAAGGACTGGTTCCAAGATAACAGAGTTGCCACCCACAAGACTATGGGAATTATGAAAACAAACTTTGAAAAAATGTCAAAAATCTTCAGACTAAAATCATATTGTAGCTAGGAAATCGGAAATCATCAAAGCAAATATAAACATTAATCATTAGCTCAATCACAAAAGCAAATTGCCATGATCAATCCTAACACACTCAATAGAGACATGGAAATGAAACATTCAAAACTAAAGATTATGCAAACCAGATGTAGATCTAAATGCTTCCTTCATGCGGCTCCATTGTCCTTCTTTCTTCTCCAAATAGTTTTGTTGTGGATCTCACCTACTAGTGCATGATCATGATATGAAAGCAAGTAAATAAGATATTGGCGCAAGAGTACTCGAAGTGTGATTTGACAAAGTGATTAGAAATTCGATAATCTGATTAGGGATTAGATTGAAGAAATTCATCCAATTTATAGATAAAATGGAGAAAAGACAAGATTAGCATGATTCAATTCAAATAGAAATTGCAAATCAAAAATGTCAATTATGACAATTTATGACAAATTATGCACTTTCTATGCAAAATTTGATTGATTGATATTTCATGACAATTTATGACAAATTTCTATGTCAAGAATTGATTGACTGTCAATTATGACAAATTATGACAAATTTCTATGTCATTCCCATGAAATTAGTAGAAAAATAGGAGAGAAATGAAATTAGGAATTAGGAAAATTAGAAAAATGGGAAAATAGGAAAATTAGTGAAAAGAGGAAATTAGGAATTAAGATAAATTAGGTGAATTAATTAATAATTTGTCATTTATTAATTAATTCACAAAAAGAGGAATAATTAGCCAATTAAATGAACATTTAATTGTGATGAGAAGACTTAGGATAAATAAATAATTTATTAATCCTAGAGAGAGAAATGACAAACAAGGTTAAATGATTAAATCATGAAACCCTAAAAGATGAATTAACAATGCAAGAACGACAATTAGGTCTTGATGAAAGATAATTGATGTCGATTTGATTCGGATTAACAAAGGAACAATGTGATAAATGATTTGATTGATAAATGTGCCAATTGATGAGGAACAATGACTAATTGATCCAAATTGACATAATTGAGACAGACAACAACCGATGACAAATCGATCGCTAAATGACAAGATTGACAAGAGGACAAGAATCGATGACAAAATAGATTGCAAAATGACAAGATTGAAAATGACAATGATCAATGGCAAATTGATCGCAAAATGACAAGATTGATAGAGGACAAAACCCTAATTAGGATTGACGATGTCCAAAATGATGACAAATGAGCACGCACATTGATATGATAGGATAAAATCGATCAAAATCATAACTGGATAGTGTTGTCGACAAGACCAAATTTGAGAGCGAGATGAATAAAGAATGTAGAATAATGACTCGATGCTCGCAAATGATAAAAACCAAGTGCGTGACATAGGAGAAATGTTAATGTGAAGCAAAAACCTAAAATGAGGCAATGCGCAAATGTTAAAGTATGACTCCGCAAGCATTGACCATTTTTAGGTGTCTACATTTTGCCCCTCTTTGAGACAATGCGATTTTAAGCGTTGTTTCAAAGAACAATAATGAAAATGCCCCAGAGAATGACAATGACATATGCATGCCCCCTCGAGGAATTGGCCGGAAACATGCAGAAAATAGGCCAATTGATCGATAAAAATTGATAGGATTGAATGGACTAACAATCGGATATCGGATGCATGAAGGACAAGCAATTAATGACACAAAAGACCGTGACCAACATAAGATGGAGAGGGTGCACTTCCATCTATGCACTGACAAAGATCTATAAATGAGACCAAGAGAGAAGGAAAATTGCTCATTTGCACTAGCCTAAGAGGAGAATTTGTTGCTCTAGAAAAGGACACTTGCAGAGAGATGGTGAACATTCCAAGGGCGGATCACCTCGGAGAATGTGTACGCACATTCAGATGACCGGACAACACAGCAGCAGCGGTATGTATCTCAAAAACCCATGTGTTCAATTTCATGAATTTCGATCGCTTGCGGGACATTGCGAGGCCCACAGGGAGTGTAAAAACTGACTTCTGCGCTTGTGTAGGGCAAATCCTGCACTTGTGTGAGGTCTTCTATGCTTGTGTAGGGTACATAGGTGCAAGTTACATGACACAGGTGTAGGTTCCTTAACACAGGTGTAGTTGTGCATTGGGAACTCAATTTTGGTCCAAAACAACATGCAAATGATCCAGAAAGGGGGGATAAGGGTAGGATAGGTCAGATTAGATGAAAAACACCCTGATTTGGACATGAAAATGAGGAAATGCAACCTGTAGGAGCAAACCCTAAAACTGACAAAATATGCCCCTATTGTGATGCAGAGGCGACAGTATCCATTGATCACACGGGAGAACCGACCTGATTGCTTCATGTTACGACATAGACTCAGCAGCATGGACAGAGATACATTAGCAGGACTAGGGATATACTATATCATGTTCATGCCCGAGATTAGGGCAAACATAGGACTACTTACCGCATTGGCAGAGCGATGGCATTCAGAGACCTCCTCCTTCCATCTGGCGACTGGAGAGGCGACTGTGACACTAGAGGATGTATGGCATATCCTCCACATTCCGATTCATGGAGAGATGATAGAGTATGACCCAGTGACAGGGAGAGACACATTGTTCAGATTATTTGAGTGCGATGCAGAGGATCTGGATATCGTAGAGAGGGAGATTGGCTGGGAGACCATGGCATCAGAGTATGATCGATGATATGTGGTGATAGTTGTGGTGATAGCGTGTCTACTAGTAGGGGACAGATGAGGACATGGATTCCCTATTAGATGGGGAAGAGTGCTAGAGCGGATGGTGACAGGGGGGACAGTGTATGCATGGGGACCATGTGTACTGGCTATGTTGTATTTTTAGCTACATCAGATAGCATATCAGGGAGTTCAGACTTTGAGCTGTGGAGTCATATTGCTACAGGTATGGGCATTTGAGCACATAGCCATATGTCGACCGATTACAGATAGATAGGTAGTACCACACCGACCATATGTGTATTGCTATGGTGGAGCACTGAGATAGGGTCCTTTTGGATACATACTATATTGGTGACATAAGCTAGACAGACTGAGAGAGTTCATATGGAGGCCATATCGTGATTGCTCGGGATGGTTAGATGACAGTGAGGAGCTACCTTATTGTAGATAGGAGAGGTACCTGATTGGGCGACCAATGACTCGCCAGAGAGTGATTGAGATGTACCTGCCAGAGAGAGTCAGACGACAATTTGGAGAGAGGCAGGATGTACCTAGGAGGACTGCACACTTTGCCCGATCTCATAGAGAGACGAGTCAGTGGGGGAATATGATTCAGCCAGACATAGCATATGCTGACTTCTCACAGCTACAGCAGAGACAGTGGGATTGGAGATCAGATGTAGTGGATGCCGGGATGACAGAGGAGTATGAGCAATGGTTTGCATGACTACGGCCAGTGCCATTGACAGATCCGGATATTCCAGTACCAAGGCGACAGGAGGAATTCCCACTCACAAGAGACGAGGAGGGAGATAATGAGGATGTGGAGGATGAGGGTGGTGATGAGGATGAGGGGAATGATGAGGACAGAGATGAGGGTGGGGATGATGAGGACGGAGATGAGAATGGGGACGACGAGGATGAGCCATATTTAGGCAAGCAGGAGGCATTGCAGGATATACCCATAGAGCCGGAGACAGCTAGGACAGAGGAGATGGAGATGTGTAGGGATATCATAGCGAGTCAGTAGGATCACATTGTGACATTAGAGAGACAACAGGATCAGTTTAGAGCGGAGATAGCTAGACTCACAGCGGCTCGGGATACAACAATAGTTTAGGCACAGCGAGAAGAACAGAGGGTCACTGAGTATATTGGGTCAATTCAGGATGCCAGTGCATGGGAGATGGCACAGATGCTGGTAGAGACCAGAGAGGAGATACACCATTGGAGGACATTATATGAGAGCGCAGTCCCACTTGAGCAAAGAGTAGCATCATATCAGACACGATCGAGGATAGAGAGCAGGGCACGCTCTCGGAGGTCATTGAGCAGCATGGGGGTGAGTGGACCTATGAGACCACCACAGCCAGGACCAGGAGGGACATCATCCGTGAGACATGGCAGGGATGAGGAGGACAGAGGGAGCACCCAGTGACAGAGGCACATGCTCCATATGACAGACAGATGGACATTATGTAGTTTGACATTTTGTAGTCAGCCTGCGGGCCATACTTAGGACAGACAGTCCAATTGTGTATGTCGATATTATGTTGACATATGATATGATATGCATCGATATGATGGGATGCAATGTGTTATGACATATGTTATTTTCCATGTATGGATGACTTATGCACTATTTTATGAACATGTATGGATATATTTTTATGTGTTTTTGATGCATTGATAATATGAAATGGATAAAATGCTTGATGTGATGTTTGATATAATGCAAATGTACTAACTAATGAATGCAAGATGCAGCATATGCATTTGGGGAAATCAGAGCACTAGACCGAACTGACTATCTGAACTGACGAAAGAAATGTTAGTAAGAAGAAATGAGACAAAGGATAGTTAGAGACGAAGAAAAACTTGCTTTCAGTAATGCACTTTGTAGGTGAGAACCTTTATTTTAATATAGCAAAATGGATGCGTAGCATCATGGCATTGAAGGCCAGAGCTGAAATGCAACCCTTTTTGCAAAAGATAGACACATTGTAGACAAACAACAATCACAACAAACAAGAAAGGAACCATGAACCATCCTGGTCACTCTAAATCACTCTGTGACATCATCGAGAAACATAGGAACATGACCGAAGAGAAATCAATAAAAAAGATAAGATGCCAATAAATCAAACAAACACCTTGATCTTCATTGTCAAAAGTTGAAAGTGCTGATAGAACGATCATGCTATTTGGTTTCAGGGAATGTGGTACCCCGTCTAAGACAGGACACAATCTAGTTTCGAGTATACCTCACCCTGTATAAGACCCATGATAGTGTGCCAAGGACAAACGATGTTGAGGTTGATTGATATGACAATTCGGATCAGTTTGAATGTCTGGTTTGATTGAAAAGGTCATCTGTTTAAGCGTGATTTGATTAAAGCACAGTGTGTGATTGCGTGTTGTTGGAGGGATGCTCAGTGAGCTGGCTATGCACAGAGGGGATATTTTTTTGCAAAATGCTTGTTTTTGGATTTTAATGTTTTGAAAAAAAATTTGGTTCATTTTTTCAGGACTTTATATGACTTTTTTAGGGATTTTCTCAGGACATTTTTAAATTTTTTTAAGAGATTTTTTTCAGGACATTTTTCAATTTTTATGATTTTTTCAGGACATTTTTCAATTTTTAAGTGTTTTTTCAGGACATTTTTCAATTTTTATGATTTTGCCCCCAGTGTCTAGCAAGGCAAGGAATATGATAGGTGAATAAATAGGCTTGCTGAAATGATGGTGGATAGAGGGAAGACAAAGGCCTTTTATCATGGAGACAATATGGATGCAATTTTCAAGGGCTATTGAGCGATAGGATAAGAGACTGGATATGACAATGTAAAGTAGTGACATGGCATGAGGGACATGTCAAGAGGTTTTTGAAAACATGTTTAAATTTTGCGTCCTTATGTCAGATCAAGATCAAGGAATGAAAAAGAGTGTATGGATAGTGATAAGATATGGATAGGATAAGCAAGACCAAGAATGGATAAGGGACATGGACTGAAAGTCGAGATTGGCTAAGGGATAGTGGTAGAAAGTTGCAATAAGCTAGGGAATATGGATGAAAAGTTATAATAAGAAAATGGATAAAGACCAAAAGCTATGATAGACTGAAAGCTGCAAACAAGATGCATGATGCTCATGAAGATCATCAACCTTGCCAAGATCAAAGGTGGAAAGGGAAACTGGACATGAGGGACAATAGGATAATGGAGGAGTAATGACAGGGGTATGACATGGTATGATAGGATAATGAAGGGCAATAGGATATGAAGGAGGAAACCTGCCCCCAAGTGTGGTATGCAAGAAGTTCATAGATTACGCATGACACCTGTTTGCCAAGTTTTCATCACGATACTTGCCGAAGGCACCTGTTTGCCAGGTTTTCACCAGTGGACGAATTATTTCTGCTTTACTTTTTTTCTTTTGTCTTTTTTTTTTTTTTTTGCTCTTTTGACTTTTTCAATAGAAGATAGACACATGATAGGGGATGGAAGAAGGACTCAAGCATCTTTTTGTTTGGATAGTAGCCTTGAAAAAAAAAATGGACCATGACCTTTAAAAGTATGCTCAAAGACGTTGGTAGGATAAGGACATGGAAAATGAGATGAAACTAAGGCAAGGATCTATGCAAAGGATTGGACTAGAGGGATGGAAGGATGGAAAATATGCATTGGATAATGGATAGGGTATTGGAAGAACTGGGCTTCATTGGATGGAAATGAAGGAAAGATCAACATTGGCACACACCTTGAGGGGTGATGGACTGATGGAGGAAAAATGGATCTCAGATTGTGAGATTTGGATGGAGGAATAGCTTGGGATATTGGGACATAAGGGCCCAAAACGGATGAAGAAGGTGGCGGAGGAACAAATTTGAGAGGGTTGAATGGAGGAATAGCAACTTTAGATGCCACGTTGGATGTTTCTTTAGGCTTTTGTGCTTCAAGGAGTTGCTTAGGGATCCACATGGATTTTGATTTTTCATGCTTTTGTGGTTCCTTGGAGTGCATTGCTTGCACAAGGGATTTAGGAACCCATATATATTTTGACTTTGCTTTATTTTGCTCAGTGGGCGTGGGCCTTTGTGGCCTTTTGGATTTTTCCATTTCTTTTTCGATCATATTTTTCTTTTCTTTGACATGTCGATTAGATTGGACATGTTGATCCTTGAATACATGTGGATTGCTAGACTTATGACATTTACACTTGGCATCCAAATAGCTTGGAGGAGGAAAGGAATGCATGGATGGATATGAATGAAATGGAATTCTTTTGGATGGATGAAATTTACTCAAGGATGTGTGCCTTTATTGACCTTGCATAGAGGATGAAGGGATATAAGGACCTAAGATGGATGGAAAGTATGATGGGGAAGGTGTATATTTTGATTTTGATGGAGGGATACCAACGTCTTGAGAGTGAGTTGTGTAGACATGGCCCTTAATATTTTCTTTAACATGAAGGGATGCTTGCTT
This sequence comes from Cryptomeria japonica, assembly GCF_030272615.1. Lineage (NCBI taxonomy): Eukaryota > Viridiplantae > Streptophyta > Pinopsida > Cupressales > Cupressaceae > Cryptomeria > Cryptomeria japonica. The sequence continues at coordinate 549,517,489 of NC_081414.1, read as the reverse complement.
ATGGAGATCTACTCCTTTTCCTTTATGAATATCTTGACTTGTAGGATACTCTTTTCTTTGGGAAGAAGATGCGAGTCCATTATGAGGTGGATATGATATGTGAGAAATAATGAGATCTTGAAGTGGATCAGATTGGACCAAAGAGGAAGAACCCATTGTTAATGTCAGGGTATCATGAACATCTTGCACTGACACATTAGAATCATGAGGGGGACTAGGATTGTGTAATGAAAATGCTTCAATGATAGGCTCTTCAAGAGATGGAATGAGGGAAATAATGAGATCATCACAAGAAATGAGATCTTGGAGTGGATATGCTGGATTAGGATGTGGAGATGGAGGAACAAGTGAATCTTGTGGAGGATCTGAAGGAATAATTTGATCTTGACAAGGAGGAAGATCATTGGAATCCTCTTTAAAGGTGCTTTTCTCTTGACTTTTAATGGGATCATCGGAAAGGATGGAAGGGATATCTGGAATGTCAATGGGATTTGAAAGGACATTTTTTTCATGAAATGGAAGGGGATCATTTGGGATTGGATGGACTAGGATATCTTGATCTTGCTCGGGGAATGGAGTGTCAATAGGACTTTGGATAGGACAGACAAGAATAGGGGAATCACCGTGAGTGTCTGGGAACTTGGGGTTCTGGTCAACAATTGGATGGGATGATAAGGTTTGATCTTGATATGTTTTAAGACATGTTTCTTCATGCTCTAAATTATCCTCTTGACATGGGGTTGGACTTTGGATATGCATGGGGGATTCTGACAAGGGATCAATGTTTTGGCATGAAGGAAATGCACTTTGAACATTTGTGATGGATTTTGGCAAGGAATCAATGCTTGAATATGAGGAAGAGGGACTTTGAATGGGGTCCTCTAAAACAGGTAATGGCAATAAAGTGCATGGTGGCATTGGGTCTTGTATTTCTGAAACATGACAAGGATGTGCATCATGAATTGGATTATCTTGGCAATCAATTATGGATAGCCCTTGGATAATTTCATCCTTGGGTGTATTGTTTGATGAGGACAATATGGAAGGTTCTTGTGAAACTTCTAAAGGTGTAGGGATAGATGCCACTGGAGAGTCAATTTGTTTGTGGGGAGGTGAGGCATATCTAGACATAATTGTATTATCTTGATCTTCTTCAAAGAACTCACTTGGTAATTTCCTTAAGAGCATTGCAATAAAGCCACCTTTCTTTCGAGGTTTCGACATGGTTGTATCTGGAATTTGAACTTGTTTGGCAAGGAGTTGGTTCTAATCTAATGTCATGTTTTGATATTGGACTTGGTTCAATTGTTCTGACATGTTTGAAACTTGGGTTGGTGTGTGCTGCAACCTTTGTTTTTGAATGTTTGATTGTGGTTGTTGACATTGATATGTTGATTGAACTTGTTGATATTCCACCATTGGTTGAACTATTTGTTGACATTGTATAGCTGGTTGGACATATTGTTGAAATTGGACCATTGATTGTATTGGTTGTATATGTTGAACAATTGGTTGAACCATTGGTTGTATTGGTTGAAAATCTGACTGATAGTAATGTTGAAATTGATGTTGTCTCTTTTCTTGAAATTATTTCATCATCTCTATTTGGGAGAGGAGAGCTAGTATGTCTGATTGTTCAAGAAGAGATCTTACATCAATTGGCTCAATCTATGGATTTCAACCTGGAAATTTTTGAAACATTTTGGACATTTGTGATCTATTCTTCTCAATGTTTTTCACTCTTTGTTCCAATATCTCCTCTTCTTGAGCTAGTTTCTCCTCTAGTTTTTGTATTTGGACATTTACATCATCATGATAAGTTTGATCCAAGTTCTGAGACATGTAGAGATTAGATTGACATGATTGATTGCTCAATTGTGATGACATGGCTTCGTAAGAAGGTTGAGACCTCATTTCAACAAACATGTCACTATGCAAATGCAATATTTTTGGAATTTTTTTTTTTTTTCAAGGATGATGTATGATATGCAACTAAATGCAAACTAAACAAATGGAAATGCAATCTATGGCAAGAATGCAACCTATGTTTTTGTTCTTTTTTCAAGATTTTGACAAACTTATGAATGCAATTCTAAAAATGAGACCCTTAGGAAATTGAAATGATGTCTAGACCTCAAAGGACAAAAGGACCAAGTGACAAAAGGACAAAATGACAATGTCTCCCCTATATGCTTGGATACTAAGCTAGGTTTGACCAAGTGACAATAATGACATAAAGAGAAAGGGTTTGATAAGGTCTAGACCTCCTAACAATGACTTAGGGTTTATCAAAGATTTGGATTACTCAAGTATGACAAAACCTAGTTTTGACACTATATGCTAAGGGACAATTACTATGCAAGTGACCCTAATATGATATGATAATGACCTAAGCTTAATGAAGAAACCTAGGGTATGCAAATGCAAATGTATGACAATGTCAACCTAAGTTTGAATTATGAAATGGTATTACTCTAATGCAAGAGAACACATGCAAAATGGATGACCCTTATTGATATGCAAAGGAGTATGACCTAGGTGAAACTTAACCTTGGTACTTGACAATGACTTTGCAAAATGCAAACCTAAGATGCACCTAAATCTAAGTGACATGAATGTTGAGACAAGACTTTGAAAAATGTTTGACAACCATGTTTGAAGATGTTTTGAATTTGAACTTTGTTGGATGAAATGTTCTTGTGTTTTAACCTTGTTTTTGAATCAATTTGCCTTGTTTTTGAAATGAGATGCAATTCAACTTTTGACAAGCAAAGAAGACAAGATACTTCAACTTAGACTCAAGACAATCATGCTCATTCACACATTTCTTATGGTAGGCAAGGACATTAGGTACTTGAGAGGTAGACTCATTATGGGATTCAAGGAGAATACATAGATGCACTCACTTCTCAGGGCAGCCAAGCATCAGTCCCCATGGAAATCTCCCCGTGGCGAACTTAATATCTCTTCCAAGTATCCGAACTTGTCCTTCTCAAGCAACTAGAAGGATTTTTGGCCTCTAAATACAAGGTGTTTAGTAAGGATTTTTGTTAAGCGTTACTCCTTGATGTCACGCAAGCGTGATTGAGACATTAAGCCCATCAAGATACCAAACAAATGTAGTCATGCAAGCATGATTTAGATCATGAGGTCCTACTTAGATGTTGATATGAGAAAGAGTTCAAGGGTCATCACTTCCCAAGTAACTGCAATTCCCATGTAACCCTTCCTTCAAAGCTTTCGCCCATTAGGTATTTGTTTATAGTGAGTTAGAATGCCAAGGTATTCTAGCCGTACTCACTTTGGGTCATTCCCTTCTCACGATTATCACTTGCTTGCAAAAGAAAATGGTCAGGAAGGCAGGCCCTCTAAAGGTGACACACAATCAAAGACATGAGCATGGTATTGAAGATCTGGATTTCTGATCACCCTAGGAAGGATGAGAGCATACTCTCCTACTCCAATGTCAAACTCAACAATCAAATCAAGCATAGATTCATTCCATCCTATTTAGAAATCATACTAGGTGCCTAAATATTAATTGCAAACACAAAGTTTAGTTGTAATCCAAGGCAACCTGCAAAACCCCAGTCAGAAGTTTGATATGCTTAGTCTTTGACTATCGAACCTGCACAAAATGTGTTAGTAGTTTCATTTATTGCCTTTGTCATGCATATGCCAAGGTTCTGCATAGAGAATTAGTACCAAAAACCAAAAAAGTAGAAACAGAATGCAAAAGAAAACAACTTGCAAGTGAAAAACACTGTCTTTTACCTCTGTTTCTGGACTTTACATAGGCGCAAAAGTCATGACACAGGCGCAAAAGTCATGACATAGGCACAGGATTGATTACACAAGCGCAGGATACCTTACACAAGCACAATTTTTTTTTTTTTTACACAAGCGTAGAATGCATTTACATAGGTGCAAAATGCTTGACACAAGCGCAAAAGTTCCCAGAAAACCCTGCATTACCCTGTTTCTTGGGTTTTTGACCTGCAAATCATCTCAAAAGCACTCAAAAGAATGGTTAAGGGGTTATTTCACGTCAGGTTCACCAATTAATGTAGCTAGGAAATCAAAAATCATCAAAGCAAATATAAACATTAATCATTAGTTCAATCACAAAAGCAAATTGCCATGATCAATCCTAACACACTCAATAGAGACATGAAAATGAAACATTCAAAACTAAAGATTATGCAAACCAGATGTAGATGTAAATGCTTCCTTCATGTGGCTCCATTGTCCTTCTTTCTTCTCCAAATAGTTTTGTTGTGGATCTCACCTACTAGTGCATGATCATGATATGAAAGCAAGTAAATAAGATATTGGCGCAAGAGTACTCGAAGTGTGATTTGACAAAGTGATTAGAAATTCGATAATCTGATTAGGGATTAGATTGAAGAAATTCATCCAATTTATAGATAAATTGGAGAAAAGACAAGATTAGCATGATTCAATTCAAATAGAAGTTGCAAATCAAAAATGTCAATTATGACAATTTATGACAAATTATGCACTTTCTATGCAAAATTTGATTGATTGATATTTCATGACAATTTATGACAAATTTCTATGTCAAGAATTGATTGATTGTCAATTATAACAAATTATGACAAATTTCTGTCATTCCCATGAAATTAGGAGAAAATAGGAGAGAAATGAAATTAGGAATTAGTAAAATTAGAAAAATGGGAAAATAGGAAAATTAGTGAAAAGAGGAAATTAGGAATTAAGATAAATTAGGTGAATTAATTTATAATTTGTCATTTATTAATTAATTCACAAAAAGAGGAATAATTAGACAATTAAATGAACATTTAATTGTGATGAGAAGACTTAGGATAAATAAATAATTTATTAATCCTAGAGAGAGAAATGACAAACAAGGTTAAATGATTAAATCATGAAACCCTAAAAGATGAATTAACAATGCAAGAACGACAATTAGGTCTTGATGAAAGATAATTGATGTCGATTTGATTTGGACTAACAAAGGACCAATGTGATAAATGATTTGATTGATAAATGCGCCAATTGATGAGGAACAATGACTAATTGATCCAAATTGACATAATTGAGATAGACAACGATCGATGACAAATTGATCGCAAAATGACAAGATTGACAAGAGGACAAGAATCGATGACAAAATAGAGTGCAAAATGACAAGATTGAAAATGACAACGATCAATGACAAATTGATTGCAAAATGACAAGATTGATAGAGGACAAAACCCTAATTAGGATTGACGATGTCCAAAATGATGACAAATGAGCACGCACATTGATATGATAGGATAAAATCGATCAAAATCATAACTGGATAGTGTTGTCGACAAGACCAAATTTGAGATCAAGACGAATAAAGAATGTAGAAGAATGACTCGATGCTCGCAAATGATAAAAACCAAGTGCATGACATAGGAGAAATGTTAATGCGATGCAAAAACCTAAAATGAGGCAATGCGCAAATGTTAAAGTATGACTCCGCAAGCGTTGACCATTTTTAGGTGTCTACACATATATCAAAGGAAAATAGAGGGAACTTCCAGATAGAGACCTCCAAGCACCATTTCTATTCACTAACACACCAATCTAATCCACAAACACACAATGATTTTCTTTATAAATTTAAACACAGATCTACGTCTGGATCCTTATTGTGACTCTCCCCAGTAGGGTTGCCACTTTTGTTGTCTTCAAATTCTAATTCACTTCAACATCCTGATAATGATATGATAACTCTGTGCAGAAGAGATATTAAAGAGAAAGAAGCTTCCAGGACAACATATGACAAGGTTTGATTTAGCCTTCTACACTTCGGACCTACTCAAAGTCCAGGTGGGTATACCTTTGTGAATTAAATTCATACTTTTAAAAGATAAATCCATAGCAAACCAGTCCAGAAAACCAGTGAATCTTATCAACTTAAAAGTAATTGAAACAAAGGAATGGAGATTGTATTTATATTAAGCATTTGACCTACAAAATATGTAATAGACAACCTCAATCTATACCAGTGCCTTAACCAAGGTCACAGAGTCATCTAAGTTCAAACAATACTCCCACAATCAAATATCTATACATATCCAATTAGTTTGGCTTCTATAGATCCCTATATATGCCTGACACACATAAGAATTTATTCATACCCAATTAAACTATGCTCATCAAGATTCAAAATATCTCACAAGGAATTTACTGGTAGAAGTGATTCCTGCATATTTAATTCCCCTCCTGAAGAGAAAAGCTAAGAAACATATCTACTGAAAGTTGCCTTACAACCCCTATTCAAACAAAATAACCCTGGATTATTTAGAATGAAACAGTAAACACTTGCAAACACATTTGAAGACAACACAAAGTTTTAACTCAAAACCAATGGTCTGTATATTGATATTTTCTTGAAAAATGTATTACAAGAAACCTTCGAATATTCTCCATAAAACTTGGAAAAGCTCAGATAAATTTCTGTAACGTTTTCTTACAATTCTTTGCGATCTTTTTTCTATTAGTCCTGGTATCCATTTACAACAATATGGATGCACATAGCTTCAGACATTCATAGGAGAATTTGTTACAATCATTTCTTCTCAAGGAGAAGTTACAAAATCTTTTACAAATATGGTTACAAGTCCTTTTCAACCTCCCCAGCTTCTTCTACTTGTTGTCCAGTTGCAACCTCTTCTAATGGCTCCACATCTTGTATGGTATATTTTCTTGCCCACTCATTGTATACATCATCAGCTAGCCATGCGAAGTTAATCACTTTTGCTTTTGCCTTGGCTAACCTTTTCCAGGAATTTCTCATTTTGTTAACCTCTGAGTTGAGAAAACCATAATGAGATTTGATTCTCTGTAACTCCTCAATTGTTACAACAAAGAAGGAAGCATCTTCTAAGATAATAATTCCTTTTATTCTAGCTGGCAATTTTTCTACTAATTCCTTAAGCCATACTTGTTTTTTCTTCAATTGGTTAGGGCTGACAAAACCTCCTGGGAGCAGTTCAAAAACCTGATCAGTGTACTCCTTGTATAAATTGATCTTCCTGTCAGCATTATCAATTCCTCCTGCTAATTTTGCTAGATCCTTTGTGGTGTCAAAAGTGGATTTGATGATAGGATCAGCCCTTGCTTCATCATAGGATACACAAATAACCTCCAAATCCCGCCCTCTAGGCTTCCACTTGTCAAAAATAGGCATTAAAATGGCCTTATCTCCATTAAGCTCATTCCACATATCTAGAATCTTTCTCATGTTATTATACAATAATGAGGCCCCTATGGTGTCAGCAAAACTTAAAATTGTAGCTCTTACTCTTTCCTCATATTTCTTTGCATACAGGGCCTGAGTCTGTTTTAAATCCTCCAACTCCTGAGGAGTAATCTCAACCAATTGAGAGCTAGAAGGTGCTAGAGATGGTGGGAGCTCAATGATGGGGCTGGTAGGTGGAGGTCTTGCAGGAGAAGAGGAGATCATCAATGTTGAAGACTCACCTTGATGATACTGTCCTGCCAACTAGCTTTGTAGCTTGGCAATGATGTTGTCTTTGCCCCTTACTTCTTCCTTGGCACTATTATAGGCTTTTTAAACTATCTCTAGCTTAACCTGGAGATCTGCCTTTTCCTTGGCCTCCCTTTCTCCCACTCCAACACTAAACTTTGCAGCTTCTAGCATAGTGCTAGTAGCCTCCACTACCCCAGTGCTCTATACTCTTTTTACTATCATTCCACCAAGGTAACTTGACCCTGGGGTGTCCTTATTTCTCTTATTCTCATCTCTTTAAGAGACCACATGACCAGTGCAACATTGTCTTTGCTGAAAGTGACCCCCTCCATAGGTTTGGTCTCTTTTCTTACTGCCTCTAGTACCAAGGCGTCTGCTATGTCCCACTCAGGGAGAATGAGTACCCCAGCCTGTGCCACCATGTCTCTTCCTTGCTTGGGAGTGATGGTCTTAAACTCATCAATCATTTCTTGCTTTATTTCCTCCTCCACCAGAGCTAGATCTTTATGAGGCTACTCACCTTTCCTCTTTTCACACCTTGCATTATACTTGTCAATGTTTTGCTTCCACACAAACTGCATGAATGCTCCTGAAGTAACAAAGTTATTGTTAGCCAAGAAATCTTCACTGGCCTGCTTAATCTCAAGATCCCACTCCTAGCCCTTGAACTCATTAGCAGTGATGTTCATTTCAGCTATAGGGGGCTCTTCTAGTATTCCCTCTTCTACTTCATCATATGTGTATGCTATTTCTCCCACACTACCTAGTTGTAACAATTGCTCAGCTACTGCCTATTCATCTCCTATATGGATAGGGGATTGAGATGGAGAGTACAAAGGTTCATCAGATTGCATTTCTTTTCCCACCCTTTGTTTCTTTCAGCTATGTTGAATGTCAATGACATTCTGTATCTTCCTCTTCCCCTTTGAAGTAGAGGGCTCCCCTATTGTAGGCATGAACATACTGTAGTTGGACATCTTATGCTGCATGTAGTCACTAGGATGGATTACTCTAGTGGATGCAGACCTACTTAGAACCAATCTTGGTTTCTTAGGGTTGTTTTTAATTACAACCTCTCTCTTTTCTTTCAAAGTCTGCATCACATCCTCAAAACAAATAATTAGGAACTTTATCTTCTCCTCAAAAGGGTGGAAGCTAGACAATGGGTCATAACTAGTATCAAATTGATGTACAAAATCTAAGGCCTTTTTATAAGCCACCCACTTTTCCTTCCTCAACTCTTGCTCATCTAGGTCAAACTCATTCCTAATGAGGTCTTCAGGAAACTGGAATTGGTGGGGTTTACCTTTGCATATTGCCCTCTTTTTGAACATGTCGTTGAAGAAGTCTTCAGGGTCGGCACACCGGGATACTGCAGTTGACAAATGATATGGTTGAAGGAAATCTCCAAAACACTTCCAACCTCCTTTAACTATCACAAATCGGTGTGCTATGGTAATTATAGGGAAAATGGTCCCTGTACCTCTGCCTGTTAACTCCACCTCTTACAAACCACCAATCTGCCTTAGGATCTCTGTAATTCCCACTTTAAGAGGGAATTGATAGGGTAACAAAAATGGAGTGCCTGTGAAACCATATATTCTGAAAACTATGGAAACAGGGTATAAGTAGATATCACCCCAATTGTGAACAATTTTTATATTCTCTGCAAACTCTTTTGGCCTAATAAATTCGAAAAGAACCTTGGGGACTCTTGGATTCTCTGAACAAAGGAGAATCCTAATCTTAGATGCAAAATACTTATCAAACTTTAAGAAGCTTGCATCTTCTCTGTCCCATGACAACACTATACTCCATAACTGCACTGGCATCTTTTCTCCATCTTTCTCTTGTACAATCTCCATTCCTTTGTTTCAGTTAGTTTTAAGGTGATTAGATGCACTAGTTTTCTGGACTGGTTTGTTGTGGATTTATCTTTTAAAAGTGTGAATTTAGTTTACAAAGGTATACCCTCCTGGACTTTGAGTAGGTCCGAAGTGTAGAAGGTTAAATCAAACCTTGTCATATGTTGTCCTGGAAGTTTCCTTCTCTTTAATATCTCTTCTGCACAGAGTTATTATATCATTATAAGGATGTTGAAGTGAATCAAATTTTGAAGAAAACAAATGGAAAGACCTCTGAGTGCCCTTAAAGTTTCCCAAATTCTTTGGAGTAGGAGATTTAACTGGTGAAGAGTTTTAGACCCATCTTGCGAAGTCATCAGTTAGGCCTAAAACCCTTTAAAATAGTGCAGCATTGGAAACCCCACTTGTACGGATAACCAAAATGTACTTTTCCATTTTTTTTTAAACTTCCAAAAGGGTACTCAAACCCATGATTTATTTCTAGGATTGTTTGGTACTTTTGAAAGTTAAGACCCTAAAACTGCCTAGGGAGAGCTAATGCAATTAGGCCTATTTAGGTGTTGGTGGAGACCTAGAAGGGTTAGGAAGCCAAGGCGATGGTTTTGGTGAGCCTTAAACCTCAAAAAACATTGAAGACACCTTGTAGATGCATTAGGAAACCATAGTAAGTGGTTGGAGCCCAGGAGAGGAGCGTGTGGGATATTGACATGGTAACCTCAAGTGGTAGAGTTGACTATCCAGAAAAAATTGGCTATACCTAGGAGGCAAGTCAAGAAGGTTCAGACCTTGGAGGTCTCATTATCATAACCCCTGCCAAGTGCCATAGGAAGGACTTGAGTAGTTGTAGGGTTGAGTAGGACAAGTCACTCAAGAAGGTGTAACAAACAAGGCTCCAAGACTCTCTACATATGACTGGTATCAGAGCCATTCTTTGAAAGATTTGGTGTATGTCAGATTGTGAAGAATCTGAAGCAAGTTCAATGCCTCCAAAGGCAATGACTCTAGAAGCCATCCAACAATTGGTGGCAGAGATGATAGAAGGATTGAAGGATGTAGAAGGAAGTAGAGGAACCAAAGAGGTTAAGAAGGAGAAGGGGAAGGTTAAGATAGAATGGGGTGATGAGACTAATGAATAAGTGGAAGATGGAGAGGAACCAACAATAGTAGCCATGCCTCAAGACCAAAAGCTATTCTTGGATCTAGTCAAATCTATTTCTAAAGACAAATTGAATGGATTACCCACATATGGAGGAAACCTCAATGGAGAAGAGTTGCTAGATTGGATAGAGGCTCTCAATAATCACTTTGATTACAAATAGGTAGCAGAAGAGAAAAGAGTCAATGTGGCCAAATCAAGAATGAGAGGATCAACATTGGTTTGGTGGAATATGATGCAAGAATAAAGGATACAAGAAGGTAAAAAGAAGATAACTTCATGGGAGCGTATGAAGATCAAACTTAAAGAAAAATTCCTTCCAGGAGATTATGAAGTTCAAATCCATAAGAGACTGCAAAATATGAAACAAAGGGAATTAGATGTCAATGCATATACTAAGGAGTTCCAAAAACTCAGTTTGAGGGCTAGGAAACATGAGAATGAGGTTGAAAAGTTGGCCAGGTACATGAATGGCCTTAGATAGAATATACAAGATGAGATCAGTATCCTCACACCAGACACTATTCATAAGTGTTTTCAGTTCACCTTGAGGGCAGAAGAGAAGAGCAAAAGGAGGAGTGAACAAAATCAGAAACATAGAGGAGGTAAGAATTTCAGAGGTAGAGGAAACTTTGGTAAGGGGCAGAAATCACCAAGAAATGAAGAGCAACAAAGCCAAGAAGGCAGTGGAGACTCTCAAAGAGGAGCATTTAGAGGATCCTATAGAGGAAGGACCAATTTTAGGGGCAAGTTTGGAAACTCAGGAAGAGGAAATATAGTCTTCACCGGTATGTGTTATCACTGCAATAAAGTTGGGCATACCATGAGTAAGTGCTTGGGGAAAGCCTCAAGCTTCATGAACTCATACATGGGGGAAAGAGGAACTCAATTGTTGCAAGAGGAGGACACTCAAAGTGTAACTTGTTCAATCAGCAAGGTAGGGCTAGTGACAGATGGAGAAAACTTGATGATGAGGAGAACAATGCTCAAGATACCCCAAGCCCAAGAACCACCACAAAGAAAAGAATGTTTAGGACCACTTGTAGGTCACATGGGAATATTTGTAAAGTGATTATAGATTCAGGTTTCATTGAGAATATTGTCTCAGTTGAAATGGTGGACAAACTCAAACTGAAAAGATTGCCTCACCTCACTCCCTACAAGGTATCATGGCTAACTGGGGTCAACATGTATTGGTTGATGAACAAGCATGGGTGGATTTTGAAACTGGTGAGTACAAGGACATATTATTATGTGACATATTGCCTATGGAGGCTTCTCATTTATTGTTGGGTTGTCCATGGCAATATGATGTGAGAGATACTCATGATGGGGAGAAGAACAACTATCTTATCACCAAGAATGGGAAGAACTATCAAATGGATCCACTACTTGATCCAAAGGAAGAAAAATAAATAGGATCTAGTGTGATGTTGATGAGAGGGAAATATTTTCTCAAAGTGTTGAAACAAGAAGGTCATCAAGGCCATGCTATACTGTTGAAGCCTAGAGATGAAGCTAAGGCAGATCCAATGAGTGAAGTGCCTCAAGACGTGCAAGGTATAATCAAACAATATGCAAAAGTGATAGGAGATGACATACCTGATTCTTTTCCTCCAATGAGAGATGTAAATCATCAAATAGACTTAATACCAGGGGCCAATCTACCAAACAAGGCTACCTACAAAATGACACCTAGTCAAAATGAAGAGATCGCCAAACAAGTGCAAGAACTCTTAGACAAAGGATTTATCAAGAAAATTTTGAGTCCATGTGTTGTTCCTACTATGTTAGTGCCAAAAATGGGAGGAAAATGGAGAATGTGCATGGACTCTAGAGCAATCAACAAGATTACTATAAGGTACCCGTTTCCCATGCCAAGAATTGAGGACCTATTAGACAATATAAGAGGTGCAAGCTACTTCAAAAAGGTGGACTTGAAGTTTGGTTATCATCAAATCACAATCAGACCTGGAGATGAATGTAAGATATCCTTTAGAACCAATGCAGGCCTATATGAGTGGTTGGTGATGCCATTTGGCCTCACTAATACACCTAGTACCTTCCAAAGGCTTATGAATGAAGTCTTAGTTGAGTTTATTGGTAGATTTGTAATTGTGTATCTTGATGAATTTTTTTTGTCTACAACAGGTTCAAGGAAGAACACATCAAGCATTTGGAGATGGTTTTGAAGAAGTTGATAGAGGATCAACTCAAGATTAACCTTGAAAAATGTGATTTTTTGAAAACAGAGCTAGCATACCTTGGTTTTGTTATTTCTCATGGATGTTTAAAAATGGATCCAAGTAAGGTAGAAGAAATATTTAATTGTTCTATCCCTAGGGGAATAAGTGAAGTTAGAAGCTTTCATGGAATGACGTCTTTCTATAGGAAATTTGCGAGAAACTTTAGCCATGTTTGTGATCCTATTCTCAATACCATTAAAGGAGGGATTACATGTCACTTTAAGTGGACAAAGGAAGCCAATAAGGGGTTTGAAATGTTGAAAACCAAGATAGTAGAGCTGCCAACCCTTATATTGCCTGACTTCAATCAGTTGTTTATAGTAGAATGTGATGCAAGTCAAAGGGCAATAGGGGCAGTTTTAAGCCAAGAGGGACATCCTATAGCTTTCTTCTCAGAAAAGTTAAATGAAGCTAAGAAAAGGTACTCAACATATAACTTGGAGTTGTATGCAATGGTTCAAGCACTAAAAAAGTGGCAGCATTACTTGTTGCCCAAAGAATTTGTAGTCTTTATTGAGAACCATGCCCTTAGTTTCCTCAATGGACAAGAGAAGTTGAAACAAATACACCTAAAGTGGGTTGAGTACCTACAATCCTACACATTCACTATCAAACACAAGAAAGGAACAACCAACAAAGTAGCTGATGCACTAAGTAGGAGAGTCACAACTATGCAGGAGATACAATTACAAAGTTTGGGTTTGAGTGAGTTAAAAGACCTCTACAAGGATGATAAGGATTTTGTAGAGATATATAATGTTTGCACTGATTTTTCTAACACCTTACATGTATCTTATTCAGTATACATGATACAAGAGGGTTTTCTATTCAAAGGTCATCTTCTTTGCATACCTCAATGTTCTATGAGGCAAAGTATTATTCAAGAGAAGCATCAAGGAGGTCTTGGAGGTCATTTTTGGCATTGATAAGACTTTGGAGTAGGTTGGTAGGTTTTATTATTGGCCCAAGTTGCAATTAGAAGTGAGAAGGTTTGTAGAGAAATGTACCATCTGCCAAAGAGAAAAAGGAACCTCAAGTAATGCAGGTCTATATCAACCCTTGGTCACACCTCAGAGGCCTTGGGAATGTTTGAGCATGGATTTTGTGTTAGGCTTGCCTAGGACACCAAGAGTATTTGATAGTATGTATGTGGTGGTAGATAGGCTCAGCAAAATGGCACATTTCATACCTTGCAAGAGCACCAATGATTCCACCTATATTGCAGGCCTCTTCTTCAAGAAAATAGTCAAAATTCATGGTCTTCCAATCAGCATTGTTATTAATAGAGATGTGAAGTTTTTGAGCCACTTTTGGAGGAAACTTTGGAGGTGGTTGGGCACCAAGTTATCTTTCTCATGTACCTATCATCCTCAATCAGATGGTCAGATAGAGGTAGTCAATCAGTCATTGGGTAACTTGCTAAGATGTCCTACCAAACAACATGGGCAGACTTCAGATCTAGTACTTGGACAGGCAGAATATGCATATAATGATAGTGAACCATAGCATAGGTAAAATTCCTTTTGAGATAGTGTATGGATTCCATTCTAGGGGCATATTAGAGCTTAGAGATCTCAGTTCAATGGCACCTAAGAGTGCACAAGGGGAGAACTTTGCAGAAGGGATTAAAGAGGTGCATGATAAGGTAAGGCAGTCCTTACATCAAAAATCCAAGCAGTATAAGGTTCAAGCTGATAAAACAAGGAGGAAGGTACAATTTAAGGTAGGAGACTTAGTGTTGGCATACCTTAGGAGGGAGAGACTTGGAAAAGGGCAGCCTATCAAGCTCATGATGAAGAAAATTGAACCTCTCAAGGTGGTGCACAAGTATGGGCATAATGCATATGAGGTTGAACTTCCTCCTACCTTGGGGATATCACCTATTTTTAATGTATGTGATCTATATACATACAAGGGAGAGTCACAAACAAATTAGATAGACATGCCATCACCGGTTCATGAAGAATGGATAAATGATTTTCCACCTAGTCAACCGAATGAGTTAGAGAGTATCTTGGATACCAAGATAGTAAAAAAGACAAGGAAAGGAGTCTAAAAGAACTATCTTATCAAGTGGAAAGGGTTACCTAATTTAGATTCCATGTGGATTGTAGAAGCAGATATAGTTCAACATGGAGTGGAGATTTCAAACCTTATAACTCAAGGGACTTGAGTTCTTTGACCAAGGGGAGTATGATGAAGGGCACCTAACACTCCAAGAATGAAAGGTTTGTTTTCTTTTTAATTTTGTGTGTTATATGTGAGATAAAATAATGGACCAACCATTGAGGACTCAGTAGAGCCATGGTTGAGTTGTCCAAGTTTTGGTTTGAGTCAATTGTGCTCAGGATGCTGACAGCTTGAGAAGTGAGATGCTTAGGTAGTTCACAAGTAAAATACTCCAATGAATAAATTCATGTATTAGGGGTCAATTGAGTTGCTTTTAGGTCTTGTATGGTGTTTGAGGACCTTCAGGAGTCTTAAAATGCATTAGAATGCAAAATTGCATCTTGGAGCAAAAAGTTGTCAAAAGTTGCTAAGCAACATTTTGCAATTTCTTGCAAAAGTTGGATTTTTTGTTATAGGCGTTAGGAAGTTGGTTGAACCAACTGAAACAAGTGGATATAAGCCAAAATTCACTTCATTTTATAGGTTGGAGGATTAGAAATGCAAGAGAATGTTTTTGGTTTGTGAAGCAATTTTGTTTCCATCAATTTTTGACAGTTTTTGTGTTGTTTTCCCTTGTTTGTACGATCTAGTATAGACTAGATGGTGTAAATCCATTGAAATTATGAGTATTCATTGTGTTAGCTTTCATTAAGGTTGTTTTTCAGGTTTTATATTCCTAGGTTGTAAATATTTCTTCCATTCTTTGCAACTAGGAGCAAAACCCTTACAAGTAGGGTTTAAGAGCAAGAAAATGGCTCTAACCTAGGCATTCTTTGAAGGAACCTATTGAAATCACTAAGAATTTTAGGCTAGGGTTTGTATATGGTTTTATAATAGGGTGTGTGGTGTTGCAGGTCTAGGAGGAGGAGAAACAATGAAGCCCTAGGCTCACCGTTGGGAGTAGGTGAGTTAGGACAACCAGGAAAGTGTGATTTATGAGTAGATGGGGATTGGTGTAGGACCAAGTGACACATGAATGGAAATACCTCTGAGTTCCCTTGAATGTTCCCAAATTTTTTGGATCAGGAGATTTGACTGGTGAATATTTTTAGACCCATCTTGCTAAGTCACCGGTTACGCCTAAAACCCTTTAAAATAGTGCAACATTGGAAACTCTACTTGTATGGATAACCTAGATACAATTTTCTAGTATTGTCTATAACTTCCAAAAGGGTATTAAAATCCATGATTTATTTCTAGGATTTTTTGGGAATTTTTAAAATTAAGACCCTAAAACTACCTAGGGAGGGCTAATGCAATTAGGCTTATTTAGGTGCCGGTAGAGACCTAGAAGGGTTAGGAAGCCAAGGCAATAGTTTTGGTGAGCCTTAAACCTCAAAAAACATTGAAGACACCTTGTAGATGCATTGGGAAACCATAGGAAGTCATTGTGTGTTTAGATCCTTGTAGGAGTGGTTGGAGCCTAGAAGAGGAGCTTGTGGGAAACTGAGGTGGCAACCTCAAGTGGTGGATTTAATTGTCCAGAAACCATTGGCTATACCTAGGAGGCAATTCAAGAAGGTTCAGACCTTGGAGGTCTCATTATTGTAACCCCTACCAAGTTCCATAGGAAGGACTTGAGTAGTTGTAGGGTTGAGTAGGACAAGCCACTCAAGAAGGTGTAATAAAAAAGGCTCAAAGACTCTCTACAGTAGAGTGGTATCAAAGCCATTCTTTGAAATATTTGGTGTATTGCAGATTGTGAATAATCAGAAGAAAGTTCAATGCCTCCAAAGGCAATAACTCTAGAAGCCATCCTGTAGTTGGTGGCAAATATGATAGAAGGATTGAAGGATGCAGAAGAAAGTAGAGGAACTAGAGAGGTTAAGAAGGAGAAGGGGAAGGTTAAGACAGAATGGGGTGATGAGACTGATGAAGAAGTGGAAGATGGAGAGGAACCAACAGTAGTAGTCATGCCTCAAGACCAAAAGCTATCCTTGGATGCAGTCAAATCCATTTGTAAAGACAACTTGGATGGATAACCCAAATATGGAGGAAACCTCAATGGAGAAGGGTTGCTAGATTGGATAGAGGCAATCAATAATAAATTTAATTACAAAGAGGTAGCAAAAGAGAAAAGAGTTAATGTGGCCAAATCAAGAATGAGAGGATCAACATTGGTTTGGTGGAATATGATGCAAGAAGAAAGGATACAAGAAGGAAAAAATAATATAACTTCATGGGAGCGTATGAAGATCAAACTTAAGGTGCAATTCCTTCAAGGAGATAATGAAGTTCAAATCCATAAGAGACTACAAAATCTGAAAAAAAGGGAGTTAGATGTCAATGCATTTACTAAGGATTTTCACAAACTCAGTTTGAGGGCTAGGAAGCATGAGAATGAGGTGGAAAAGTTGGCTAGGGAATGCAATGTAGAGCACTGCCTTGTGTTTACTCTTTGTACTTAAAGGAACAATATATTTGTTTCCAAATGATGAGAATTATTGGGGATATAAGCCCCTCTTTAAAGAAACCTGAGGAATTCTATCATGTCTACCAAACATCTCCTACAACCATCAAGAATTTTCCCTGTGAATTTTATTTACATAATTACATTGTTCTTGATGATGTTGATTAGAACCCTCTCCTCTACATTGGAGATATCCAATTGAGAGCTCTCATGTCATGGGTTCAAAATGAAATCACAAGGGGAGAGAAATTATAGATACATAGAAAGGAAGAACTAGATCTCTCACTTCCGTTGAGAGATAAGTCAAGAAATCCAAGAAGATTTTATTTTGATTGGCAAAAAATTGTGTATCAACCAGATTTCGGGAAAGACATTCTTCCCTTAAGGGAGAAATATATAAAGAATATGAGTAAATGGCTACAAGGGAAGGACAAATAGCAATAGGACATTTGGTCTAGTGTTGGAATAGCCTGTCGGATGAGTTGAAATAGTCAGAGCCACACTGCCTATCAAATTATCATGTAGCATTGAGGAGGGAACCTAAATATATACATTTGGGAAGAACGAAAGGAAGACACTGGTTGACCCTCAGTTTCCAGCCACCAATTCTCTTATGGCCACTAATGGGATGCAGAAATAATGACCCACCATATGATGAAGCAACAAAATTCTCTAGGTGGACACAATTGGAAAATATGAAAGAATTCTACCAGAGTTTGTCTACAGGAGGTTCTGGGTAGGTTACCCCTGACAATTTCATAATCAATGCTAAAATTTGAAGCATTTTTGTTGTTGGAGGATCAATAAGAAGCTAGGTTGGGGGAAATGATGAGGCAAAATACTTTCTCTATTTTGATAGAATTTTGTCATAGATATCCTTCCTAGGTCTTGTGTTTGGATAATATTTGGGTCAGAAGACTTTCCTAGTTGATGCCTTTTTAAGTATTTCTAGAACTGATTTATCTCATACCTGAGGTTGTTATATAATGATTTCTAAATGGTTCATCTATGTAAATTATCTAAATCAATCTTAAAATGTGGTTTAATTTATGTTATATTAACATTAGTAGATACACATGCTTTTGTGCACAATAACACCATGATGCAGGGTCATCTAAGAAGAAAGAAAGAATAAGCTGGTGGTTTAAAGGAACATCAACATACCACTATGATGCAGACCCGATCAAAGTGATGCAACATTGAAGAAGATCGAAACCACTTGACCACTTCTTTAGCAGAGTGGTTTAT
Organism: Cryptomeria japonica; assembly: GCF_030272615.1. Taxonomy (NCBI): domain Eukaryota; kingdom Viridiplantae; phylum Streptophyta; class Pinopsida; order Cupressales; family Cupressaceae; genus Cryptomeria; species Cryptomeria japonica. The sequence goes on along the minus strand of NC_081414.1, from coordinate 549,498,882 downwards.
GAGACATTTATAATTGTTCTTAGTGGCGCTTAAATCTAGGAAGCGAGTCATACTATATCTTCTCAGCTGTAGGACAAATGTTGTTCTATTTTCTTGTGCTGACTTCTTCTTTAGTATAATAAAACCTATTTGCCTATTCCATTGGAATGTGGGTTGATCAGTTATGAAATTGTCATAATTTTCCATATAAATAAAAGGTCTCTATCTCCTCTCGAGGATGAAGAACGGCCATAAAATTTGTAATACCCAGCTTTCAGACATGTATTTTATAATCAATTTGGAATAAAGAGATCAATGTTATTTTGAGCTTATCAGTTGCAATCTAAGAATTATGGATATACTCACTCAAGGGAGCTCACTTGGTGAGTAGTCCCTTTGTGTTTTTCAGTTTGTTTCCATCTTGCAATAGTTGTTGTTTTGGCATTTGACTGTTCCTCCAGCCTCTAGAAACAGTTCATGTGTTTGTACCTATAGCCACAGTGGCAAAGTAGTTCCTATCCGCTTGCTAGAACATTATCATTTGGTAGTAGTTGCTTAAGTTACTTTCAATTATGAATTATGATTAAGTATTAGTTCATTATTTTTTTGCACATTTATTTTAGAGAATTTCCTTTCATACAGTAGGATAGAATGGTTGCGATATGAACTTAGTGCACATACAGTGCTGGCCTATTTCAATTTTACATCCCTGGTCGATTAAGTAAATGAGCATTTTCTATAGGAAATCTAGTTGTTCAGTAAGGATGTCCAATCCTTGAATTGAGTTTTTATAACCTAGTTGCCATTCTAGTTGTGAGGAACAACAAATTGTACTAGTATTGTCACAATAAATAGTTACTGGTTTAGACATATTAAGTTTTAAACCTTCCAACACATGTCTCATCCAGATTGCTTGTGTGCAATTCATAGGTGCTACAACATATTTTTCTTAAGTTGTTGACTATGATACACATGTTTATTTTTTAGTTGTCCAAGAAACCAATCTACCTCCAAGAAGAAAAGCTCCACCGATAGTGCGTTTATGGTCATCAACATCGCCTCCCCAATCTGCATCAGTAAACACTTTTAAAGAAACTAAATTTTTATAAGGATACTATAAGCCACAATCTATTGTTCCTTTCAAGTACTAGAATATCCTTTTCACCGCTACCAAATGATTCTCCTTGGGATCTTTCTGAAATCTAGCAACCAAACCAACAACATAATGATTTTTACCAATCATTTACCTGTATTCTTTTTCATCAACAGAGGGTGAATCATCCTATTTAGACAATTTACAACATGTCACCATTAGAGTACCAACCGGTTTACAATCCTCCATGCCAAATGTTTTCAACACTTCCTTTACATACTTTGATAGATAAACATTCCACCATCTAGTTGCTGGACCTGCAACCCAATGAAAAACTTAATCTCACCAATAAGAGACATCTCAAATTCTTTCTTCATCTCCTTAGCAAAAGCCATACATAAATCATCGTCACCTCCAAAAATTCTATCATCTACAAATACTTCATCTATCAACACTCTATCTCCATCAGTCTTAAGATATATGTTATTTTCCTCATTGGTACGCTGGAATCCTATCTTGATCAGGTGTGCATGCAATCTTTCATACCATGCTCTTAGTGCCTACTTCAATCCATAAAATGCCTTATGTAACTTGCAAACCATATCTTTATCCTCAGACAAATAAAATCCATTTGGTTGTTCTATGTACACTTCTTCCTCAAGGATTCCATTAAGAAAAGTATATTTAATATCCATCTAGTAGACCTTAAAGACTTTAAATGCAACATAAGCAATTAACATTCTTACTCTTTCCAATATTGCCACCAGTGCAAAGATTTCTCCAAAATCTTCTCCTTCTTCTTGTGCATAGCTTTTGCATACCAATCTTGATTTATTCCTCACAACCTTGCCTTATTCATTCAACTTGTTTCTAAAGACCCATTTAGTGTCAATCACATTCTTGTCTTCTAGTTTGGGAACAAGTGTCCATGTCTTGTTCTTCTCTATCTTATCCAATTCCTCATTCATAGCATTAATCCAATCATCATCCTTCAATGCCTCTCTTACTTTTCAGGCTCAATAGTTGAAATCAAACAAGAGTTTTCTCTGATTTTCCTTCTTGTTTGTACACCAACATTTTTATCTCTAATAATTTGGACTTCTAAATGATTCAGTCTCACATATCTTGGTATTACTAGTTCTAGTGTTGTGCCTTCTACTTTATGTTCTTCATGCTCTTCATCACTTTCTTCATTTATCGATTGAGCACCTATTTCTGCATCTTCTCGCTCATCATTCTTTTGTTCTTCCGATTCAATAAACACAAGTTTTTCTTCATTTTTCTTAGGTTCAAATCTACAGGTCTCATCAGATTTCTTAGAGAGTTCATCTACCTTCACATTTGCACTCTCAATGATCCTTTTTGTTCTCTTGTTATAACATTTGAAAGCCTTACTCTTTGTAGAGTAAGCAAGAAAAATACCTTCATCACATTTAATGAGACCTTTACTTCCCAAAATTTTAAAGTAACTTACATTAGGAGTCTTGCCATACCATAATTCATAAGGTGTTTTATTGTTACCTCTCTTGACAAGTACCCAATTCAAAGTGTAAACAACAGTGATAACTGCTTCTCTCCAAAAAAATTTTGGGACTTCATCTTGAATAAACATTGTTCTAGAAGCTTCAACAAATGTTCTATTCATTCTCTCTGCTATCCCATTTTGTTGTGGAGTTCTAGGAGCTGACATCTGCCTCTTGATTCCCCATTCACAACAAAACTTCACAAAATCATTAGAAGTAAATTCTCCTCCCCTGTCAGATCTCAAACATTTCACATTCTTCCCAGTTTCTTTCTCAACTAAAGCTTTGAATGCTTTGAATTTACTGAATGCCTCAGACTTTTCTCTTAGAAAAGTTACCCACATCATCTTGGAAAAATTATCAGTGAAAATCATGAAATATCTATCACCATAATAGCTCTTAGTCCTCATAGGACCACAAAGATCAGTATGAACCACATCTAGAATATTTTCTGAAGAGAAAGACTTACTCTTAAGAGATACAGAAGTCGTCTTACCCATCTGACAATCCTGACATAACACATTATCCAGTTTAACAAGTTGGGGAAAACCTCTCACAATACTTGATTTACTAACCTTTAAAAATTTGTCAAAATTCACATGACAAAACCTCTTGCGCCATAACCAACTATCTGCAATCTTTTCCACCAAACAACAATTCACATTAGTATTCATATGAAAAACATTACCTCTAGTCTTCTTTCCGGTAGCAATCAATTCTCTATTACTTCCAAGAATCCTTCACACTCCACTTTTAAATTCTAGAAGATATCCCTTATCATTTAATTGACCAACACTCAAAAGATTATGTTTTAATCCATTTACCCAAAAGACATCATCTGCATTGCTTTTTCCATTCAATGAAATAGTTCCGTTACCTTTAACCATGCAAGGTGAGTTGTTACCAAACCTTACCAAACCACCATCAAATTATTCAAGAGATAAGAACTTGTTTCTATCACTGGTCATGTGGTGTGAGAAACCACTATCTATTATCCATTCATCACTACTATCCATGTGAGACACCTATGCCTTTTCATCAGTCAAATCTTCCTTCATAGCAACAAACACTATCTCCTCATTTTCATCTTCTTCTGATTCTTCATCAATCACTCCTTCATCAACTACAACATAGCAATGTTTTTGTCCTTTTCCTTTAAATTTCCTGAATTTTTCCTTTTTATCACCATTAGGACAATTTGCAACAATATGTCCAATCTTATTACGGGAAAAATACTTCAGAGGAAGTTTACCTTTGTACTTATCGGTGCCTCTAGGAAATATTTTAGCCAATAGTGCCTCAAGTTCCATCAGATGATCTTCATCATCACCATCACCTCTGCTACCACCATGACTAGACCTGTAATCATGATTATGACAAATATCCTTTCCTTTCTTTACAAATGTACTGATTACAGAATCTTTAAAAGAATATTTAGATGGTTTTGAAATACCATTATCAAAGTTGTTTAACTCAAATGCAATCAACTTTCCAATAAGAGAATCAACTGTGACTTTATCTTTAGAAATAGATCTTAGTTCTTGAATTGCAGAAAATCTAATAGAAAATTGTGGTAGAAGAGTTCTAATGATTTTAATAACAACAACATCATCATCAATCTTACCTCCAACACTCTTAATACCACCTACAAATTCTTTAATCCTTCGATCATATTGTGCAATGTTCTCACCATCAACCATTTTCATGTCATCAAATTTGCCTCTTAAACTTTCTTATTTTGCTCTTTGTACATGTTCATCTCCTTCATAAATAAACTCTAATTTCTCCCATACCTCAAATGCAGTTTCTAATCCATGAACATCTATATACTCAGAATCAGATAAAGTACTTACAATTACAATTACTTCCAAGGCTTGAATTTTTTCTTGTTGTTCTTTAAGCTCATCCACTATCAAGGGGCTGGTAGTAGGAGCAACATACTTGTTTGCCACATGATTCCAATACTGAGCACCCAATCCTTTAATTTATATCCTCATCTAGTCTTTCCATATCTGGTAGCTGTCCTTGGTAAACTTGGGACCCTCCTTCTTCATCATTTTTCTTCAGGATCTTTACCTCAAGCTGTTAAGATTTCTGCACATAGAGGACCAATTCTTTGATACCAACTAATAATCTTAGAGGATCCGTTTAATATTAAGAGGGGGGGTGAATCATTATTAACAAAAAAATCAAATCTAAAACTCAACCTTATAAAAATTTCACCAAATCAAACGATATCCAACAACAAAACCATTTACTAGTATCGATATCTGCTAATAATCATCTGCTAATCTGATTTATCAAGTCTGCACATTAAGTATTCATAAACCATGCATTAACTAAAAATAAAACATAACGACACATAAAAATATTCACCTTATGATTACCATGACTTTCACATGGAAACCCAAATAGGGAAAAACCATAGTGGGAATTGGTACCCACAAAAAATGTGCACTCTTTCACAATGTGCCATGTTAGGAGCCTAGCCCAGTTAGGAGCTTAAAAAGATGCCCTATTAGGAGAAGACCCTGTTAGGAGTCACCTGGTTAAGGGATTTAGATGATGAGCCCTGTTAGGAGCTTTGACCTGTTAGGATCAACCTCGCAAGAGGATTTAACACTCAGATGTTGAGCTACCCGGTTAAGGGATTTTACAATGTAAGGCCTATTAGGACCTAGCCGGTTAAGGGATTTTGACTGCTACAACTATTAGGAAACAACATTGAATGATCTAGGTATAACACTTAACTACTTGCTTGATCAGATCCAATTCTGCTCCAAATCTTCTCGACTGCCAGATTTCTCACACTCCGGTTCGGCTTCACACTCTTCTCAAAACTACCAACACAACAAACATCAACTAAACTGACATAAATAACCTTTACAACTTAGTTGGTTACAAAACCTCAAGACTTACAACATAGATCATCACATACCTTTACAACTCATTATAGATCATCATATGGATCATTACAATCAATTATAAATCAATTACAGTTATTGAATGATCACTGCACCTTGATCTGATACTCCTTCAAACCCTTATTTCATTCCACTAAGCACTTTGGACATTCCCAAGAAATTCTCTCTTGATCATGCCAAAAAATCATCCAAACACTTCATACAGTTTCAGCCACATCATCACCAACTTATAAACATAATGTGATCCACTGCCAAACTCAAAATCATTACTGATTATAAGAATTGAATATCGGGTCTTAAACCCTAGAAAAAAAAAATAGAAATCATAAACATGAATTTCGGTAACTAAAACATGATGCGGTTCCGGTTAGATACATATTACAATGATACTAACTCACATTCCAAACTGCAACACTTCAATCATCACCAATCGCCAGATCTAATCAAAACATTTTCTCATTTACCAGTTAAGGTCCTGAATCCCAGTTTCCTGTTTCTTTACCGGTAAGCTCTTTCCAATAGACCAAAAAGACTAAGATGACAAAATAATATGTAGTAGACATTAGTTTCCATCAATGGCAACACAAATAACTGATCAAGTTCATCCAATCATGCAATCTCAATCTCTTCATCATAATATCATCACAAACAATCCTTTGCCGATTCAGTCATCATTTGTCATCTGCATCAGTTATGCCAATCATGCCAACACAACCTAATTAGAAATTTACCTAGGGAACCCTATATAAAGACATCCTATCAATTCATTTTGGCATGCACAATCTACCCCATCATTTCTTTCGTAATTGAGATCATTACAAACATTCAAGGAAACATTTCATCCCACGATATTCTTCAAGCATCATGAAGCAAATCACATCAATCCTCATGCAAGCATGTGTGTTTGATTAGGTCATATTCATGTTAGTGTTCTCATGTCATTGCATCAACATTTGTAATCACATTTAAACAACATTGCATCATCAACTTCAATTAGTCATTGCAAATCTAAGGTATATCAATCAACATCTACTTTAGTATTTACATTACTTATCTCAATTTAATTCAAGATTATTTCCTTGACTAGGGTTTGACCTAAGGCGAACCCCCATCAACAACCCTATTTACTTCTTTATGTGTTTTGGAAATTGTCACTGAAGCTACATGCAAAGAATTTGGTAGTGTAGACGATGATAATCAAACTTATCTTTCAAAGGTGCGAAAATCAAAAGACTAGGATGACTAGCTCCCCTTAGTTCAAGGAATTTCTGATGACCTTCCAATAATGGATTTTGTGTGCCATCCTAATTTGAAAAACACCCAGTCTAACTACCCCCAATATTCAAAGGACTCAGGTGACTTGCTCCCCTAGTCCCGACAATTATACCCAAACTTTTTGTCATAGGTTTTGATTAATTTTTCATCCTTAGATCTAGCTTTACAACTCTACATGATACCTAGAATATTCTGTTAATATTATTTTATGTTAATTTTCCATTGTTTGTCCTAGATCTAGTATTGCAATTCAACCCTAATTACAATTTAATTTCAACTCTAACAAAAGAATAATTAACATGATTTGTATTCAACCCTTTTAAAGATTGAGTCAATCAAGTTCAATTTCCTCCTTTAATGTAAGGTTGCTCCCAAGTGGAATTTGTGGCTTTATCAATCGAAATGGTTAATCCCTAATTCCACCATCTCACATTTTGGTTAAATTGATGTTTGCTATATTTTGTATATTTATGATTTGGTGTTTTCAGATCTGATATTGCATAATTTTATTGCATATATTGAGTGAACATTGATTTGGTTACATCTTTAATACAACATATGAGTTTTTTTTAATCATAAGTTCATACGGAGTTATTATATTACTTTGATAGTTTAATTTCAAGTTAGATTCAAGATGTTCATGATGTTCCATTTCATGCATATGATGATAACTTAGCTCTTCCTTTTATTCATAGGTAGGATTTATCCTCTCCCAAAATTGGTCCCGCCAATGAGGGCACATTGGTGCAATAAGAGAATATGAACACTACTTTAAAATATCCTCCTCCTAAAGATGAAGCTTTGGAGAATGATGCTCATCCTTCTCCTAAAATGTACCTCCCACATAAGGATCATTTGGTGCAATAGGATGATATTGTAGCTACCTTTGCTAGTGATATTATATCTTATTTTCATTTCAATTACCTCCCCCCTACAGATGAAGCATTAGTGAGATATGATTGTCCATTTTCTAAGGTTTTTCTTAATCACCAAGATACCTTAGAGAAAGAGAATGATACCATTTCCCATCATTTTAATGTTTGGTTGAGAATCCTAAAGCTGTTACCTAGCTTCATTAAGATGTTTCTCAATCTCACCAAAAACCAAAAACTCTTAAAGGCAGAGTGAATCATCAACCTGATTATCATGCAGTGCCTTACACATATTATGACAAAGTGTTTACTTTGGAAGCTAACAAGAACATGCAAATTGAAGAAAAATATAATTTTTTAGTTCCTACAATCCTCTCTCCAATTTAGACAAATACACAATCTCATACTAAATATGTTACTTATAAAGAGGAACTCTTGAAGGATGATTGGGAGTCATTAGATTTCACACCCTCTTTTTGTAGCAAGTCTAAGATGCCTAAATTTCACACTCAATTTTTTTATCCTAACACATGTTGTATGTTGATTGGGCCTTTTTATGCTCCACCTAGGAGAAAACCCTATCTTCTAGATATTCCAACACCTATATCTAATCCTACACATGTATACAATGGACATGTTTTAGGACGTATGCAACAAAGTCATGAAAGTCATGAGAAATCAGACTTTTCTAATGAAGAGCTAGGTTTTCAACCTATTCCTTTGTCAACATCACTATCTCCATTGTTTAGTGAATCCATGTCTTCTCATTCCAATATGGCATTACAACAAGATAATATTTTGTATGGCCTTATTCATGCCAACTTAATTTCTCTTCTTTGGCCAAAATGAAGAAAGAAACATCAGCAAAATCTTAAAAATTCTACTTTTTGTAAGTATGATGAAGTCCATGGCAATTCTACTAATGAATGTGAAGCTTGGAAAATTAAAATACAACAATATATTGATTTAGTTATTGTATACACCGAGAATTGGCATGACAAAATTAATTAAATACATGCTATTTAATAAATGCCTAATTCCTTTATCTATAAATAAATTCTTTAATTTATTTATAGGATTCATGACATTTATTCTTCTTATCCTAAAATCATTTCCACTATTGGCATTATGTAGGAATTGATTATGTGTTGTCATTGATATCAACACTGGTCTGGTTGGTTACTGCGGTTGGCTGCTGACTCGTTCCGGTTTGACATGGTTTTGGCTGAGTTTATCAGAGATTCTAATCTGGAATGATCAAATTGTTGGATTTGGTTTTATATGGTTATTCAAGATGATTATATGCTTGTTATATTCAGTTGGTTCATGATTTGGTGCTTCGAAAGCTATTGTTTATGTTCTAGTTTTCCAATTGATATTCTTGGTCCTGGTTGACAGTACCGATTGGTGATATTTGATGAAATGACTAAGTGGTTTTGGTCCAACTTCTATAAATGGTTCACAGAATGTTGAAGGTGTTCTTGATTATGTCCCAATTGTTTGGTGGCTTCGCATTGGCTGGCGTGATGATTTGGTGATCCTATTTGGATCCGGTTGGTTATTCTGTGTTATTGAGACTGAGGGTTTCTACTGGTTGGCATAGCATCTTGCATTTGGTCTTAGCGAAATTTCCCGTGGATATAATTGTTTGGGAATTTGAATTAGGTCCATGCTATGTAATGTAAATCATAATTTTGGTTTGGTGGTATTGTGTGATGTAATTTTTGTAATGGGTTATGGGTTTAGGGTTTAGCCGACCTTGTTTTATCAAGGTTGATGATCTATATATATAGGTGATATATTAATGTAATGTGTATGGTATGGTTATGTATGCATTATCAGAGAAAGGTTTATGTGAAAACAAGGATATATCATTTAGCGAAGGGTTTGAGGAAAGTTTAGTGTTGCAGGGAAGACATATGTGCTTAACCAAAATTGTATCAAACATTAGGAGATGTTATTTCCATAGTTCATTTCCTTCAGATTGTAGTCTGATGTTTATGTAAGTTAGTGAGACTTCCCTTTTATGTTGAGAAGTGCACTCTAGGTGGTTGGCCTGATTGCAAGTGCAATCCCCATTGTAATATTTCACATACTACTACATAAGTATTATCTGACTATGGGTAGGGTTTCCCACCATGTTTTTTTCCCTTAACTTGGCTTTCCATGTCAAAAATATTGGTGTTGTGTGTTCTATACTTTCATGCTTTATCTTTCACTATGTTGTTTTTATTGTGATCTGGTAGAAGGTTTATAATTTGCAATAATTGTTTAACTTGTGGAAAACTGATTCACTCCCCCCCTCTTAATTTTCCTCCAATTCATTCTAACAATTGGTATCAAAGAAAGGTCCTCTCTACAAAAGCTTAACCAGTTGAGGAGATTTGATGTCATCAAGTTCTTCATTTAATATCTACTAGAATGAGAGTCTTGGATTTGATGGTACAAATTACAAATTATGGAAGGAGTGAATGAAGATTCATCTGAGATGTCTTGGAGCTGAAATATGGGAGATAACAAAAAAAGGTTATACACCTCATGATATTAGTTCTGGAACTTCGACACCTGCTGATCAATAGAAGAATGTTGATAATGATGTCGGAGCAAAAGAACCATTTTTAAGTGTGCTATTAGATGAAAAATTGTTGAATGTCATAGAGATGGAAAATGCAAAGTAGATCTGGTTGAAGCTTGAAACTCTGTATGAAGGTGACCGAGCAGTAAAGATTGCAAAACTTGAAGGTTATGGGGTGAGATATGAAAATTTGAAGATGGAAGAAGATGAAAGGATAAGTTCTTTTAAGGATAGAGTAAATGAGATTGTCATGGGAATCAAATGTTGTGGTGGAACAATTAATGAAGATGAGGTCGTTTCAAAAATTCTGAGAGTTTTACCTCCGACTTACAAGATGAAGGCTACTACAATAAATAAACTCTGGATAATTTCAAATACCCTTGTTACCAGAGATACATTACTTGGGAAATTGACTTCTTTTGAACTTGAAGAGCTTGGAGATCAGAATGCTACTAAAATAGAAACTGAATTTAAAGTATCAACCTCCGATAAACAAAAGATAGATTGAGAAGAGTTATATGCTAAAAAGGATGGAAGACAATGAAAGAGAGAACGAAGAGCTTGAAGAGTTGGAAGCCCTAATTTCTAGCAGAATCCCTAAAGGACCGGTTGGAAGTAAGTATGAAGGAAAAGTTCCCTTTAAATGTTTTTCATGCAATAAGATTGGTCATTTTTCTTCTAGATGTCTTGAAAGAGCTGCTAGGAATCATGAAACATTTTCTAGGAATTATAAAGTTAATCCAGAATATCAGATCAAACCTAAATATAGAAGGAATAAGGATAAATCATGATACTATGCTGGTGATGATGATTTTGGTATTACTAATGATTTTGATGATGATGAACCTATAAGTGGATCTGGTAATGGAAGCCTAGGTAGTGGAAAAGATTGGGTCTTTATTACTATCAAGGATGAATCTTCAGAACCTATTAATGATACAATTCATACTAAGGAGAAAGCCCTAGCTACTAAAATTGAAGAGAAAGATAAATGGGTCATACACAGTGGTTTCTCTCATTATATGACTAGTGATAAGAGGAAATTCCTAGTTCTACAAGAACTTGATGGTGGACTAGTTAGATTTAGAGACAATAAGGCATGCAAGATCAAAGGAAAGGGAACAATATCCATGGATGGTAAGAACAATAATGAAATCGTTTACTATGTTGAAGGTTTGAAGCATAATCTCTTGAGTGTAGGACAAATGGTGGATAGAGGATTTCATTTATAATTCAAAGATGGAAAATGCAAGATTATCAATAGATCTGGAATGGAAATTGCATCCGAAACTTAGACAAAAGGTAATATATTTCATTTGAACTTTGGTGAGCAGGCTTGCTTGATTTCTCAAATTAATGAAAGTTGGCTATGGCATAAAAGGACGTGTCACATGAATTTTGATTGCATAATAAATATCAGTTCAACCTAGGATGTCAGAGATCTACCTAAAATTATCAAGCCTCATAATCCAGTATGTAGAGAATGTCAAATGGGTAAGAAAATCAAAACTTCTTTCAAAAGCATACATGATAAATCTAATGAAATTCTTGATCTTATTCATATTGATCTATGTGGTCTAGAAAGGACTAAAATCTTTCAAGGAGATATATACTTTATGTTTCTTATTAATGATTACTCTAGAATGATGTGGGTCACATTTTTGAAAGAAAAATCAGAACCTCTTGAGAAATTCAAAATATTCAAAGCTATGGTTGAGACAAAAACAAGATTGAAGATAAAATAATTAAGATCAGATCAAGGTGGTGAATTTACATTCGGTAAATTCAATAATTTTTGTGAGAAATATGGAATCAGAAGAAAATTATTTGCACCACAACATAATGGAGTAGTGGAAAGAAAGAACATAACTATCTTAAATGTTGCAAGGACAATGATGATGGAAACCAAATTTCTTGATATCTATTGGAGAGAAGCTATCAATACTGCAGTCTACACTTTCAACATAATACACATAAAAGGTGATACCGGTAAGACTCCTTATGAATTATGGTTTGGTCATACTCCTACTATCAGGTATTTCAAAATTTTTGGAAGTAAATGTTATATCAGAAGAGATGATACATTAGCGATTTTTGATCATAAAAGTGATGAAGGAATATTTTTGGGTTATTCTACTACAAGAAAGGCATATAGATGTTATAAAAAAAGATTGCAAAGGATAATGGAAAGAATAAGTGTCAAAGTGGATGAAAAATGAAACAATTAGAACATATCATATGATTATAGAGCAGAAGATGAAATTTTCAGATCAGAACTGGTAGTAAAAGAATCAGATCAGAGCATTGATCCATTTGCTCTACTAACATCATAAAATTCCATAGTAACTATTGTAGAGAATAAAGAGTTAGAATTTCAAGATAATCCAAAGACTCCCAGGTATGTAAAGTTGAATCATTCTGAAGATCAGATCATTGGAGATAAGAGAAAAGGTGTGATGACAAGAAGAAGATTAGTTGCTAAAGAGGTATGTTTAATTTCTCAAATTGAACCAGAATCATTTATTGATGCATGTAAAGATGAGAATTGGATGAAAGAAATGGAAGAGGAATTGAATTAGATAGAAAATAATAATACATGGGAACTGGTTCCTAGGCCTAAAGATAAAAATGTTATTGGAACTAAATGGGTATTCAGAAACAAATTAAATTATGAAACTGTTGGAAACCAATAACACTGAGAGGGGGGTGAATCAATGTTATACCTGAAGAAAAGATTTTAGCCTTAACAAAACATTCATACACCAACCGGTATACTAGTATAGACAAAATTGAACGAAGTAAAGTAACTAATAAGCCAAACACATAAATGAGAACCATAACATACAGATTTATGTGGAAAACCTCAATGAGGAAAAACCACGATGGGATTTGTGACCCACAATATCAATCCACTAGCCATATGAAGAGATATTACAATATATGATGGGCCTGCACTTGCAGGAAGTCTTACAGCCTAGAGCACACTGCTCAATCACAATAGGAGCCTCACTAACTACATTAAATTCCAGACAACAATCCAGAGAAGTGTAAACTGCTAAGATAACATCTCTTATGCTAGAATACAGTTCCAGTTTAAGCTCTATCTATTTCGGTTGAAACCCTAAACCCCTTTACCAAAATAAGCCTTACAAGAAATTCCTCACATACATAATCTCTTTGATATATTTTGCATCATATTACATTCATATATCCATACCACATGCCTATCTCAAAATCATCTAATCTTAACTGACCTATATACCCTATACAAATTTATGCCTTATGTCGGCTTACAAAGATATATACAATATTAGATTACATGTCGGCTATATAACATAAATGTGTAAACATGAACACAAATTGCTGATGTTGGATCCAAGATATGTTGACCTCTAATACTGATAACCTTTGTTGTACCATGTCGGCCTGCATTGCCGGTGACCAAAGAAGTCTTCTATCCTGTCGATGTCGGTGCCAGTGTAGAATCTATAAAGTGCCTGTCGATACACCATATGAAGCCGGAACACAAAACCATGTTGCCATCAATGAAAATATAGTGAAACCAACCAATAGAGTTTCAATTTCCAACAATGTTCCCCTTTGGCATTGATGGAAACACTCATGTGAAAAATGATCATGGTTTCATCTTGCCCTGCTCCCCCTGAGTTGAATATGCAAAATACTCCATATTTCCAAAATTCCAAAACTCTATAACCCCCCTAATGTATGCAACTCTTTTATTATTTTTCACATCTATACTACTCCCCGTTTGATATCAATGCCCATACATTGTAAAAAGATTGTCAAAGAATAAGAACTATACATTGAATACCTCCAAAAATGTCTTACCAGAGCTTGACCATTTTCAAGATTTCCGGATAAGCTTTCTCTAGTAATTCCACATAAGTATCCCAACTTGTTTTGAATGTGCCAAAGATAGATACAAGACCACTCAATAAATGTGCAAAAGATTATTTCTCATTTACCTCTGCCAGTATGGGCTTTCCAAGCATATCCATGCATTCCTTCTTATGTACACAAAGTGTATCCAATCTTGGACTCACCAATCCTCTCAGACTTCTCACTCTCTGAATTATTTTATCTCTTTCCTTCTCAAGAGAATAAATTTGATTCTCCAAAATCAAAATTTGACCATCAATTGATGTTGTCAGTGAAATTAATCCATCAAAAGAGTTAGCAATACTAGCAATTTTCTCCTATATCTCTTTTATATTTTTATCTACATTTGTTGTAAGTATCTTAGTATTGCAACATACCCTATATATATTTGTACATTGTTTCAAAGAATTTTTAATTATAATTAACTTCTTCTCAATCGTTTTCTTCTCTGTCTCAATTATCTGATCAAAAGCGATTCTCTTAGCCTGAGTGAATCTTTCAAGTGCTTTGTCAGTTGGAGATCTGCTATAAGGATTGAAAGTCTTTTGATATGTGATCAGTTATTACCTTAAGCATGCTGGAAGGGCTCGCTTCATCTTTAATCTTATAGTTAGGGACCAATCTGTGCAAAACAATTATTGACTAATCTATAATCCCCTTGTCTGTGGATCCCTCATTCATCAGTTTTTGAGCAACCATCATCACCAGTTCTGTGGGACTCATCTCTGTGATAGTTTTATTTTCTACTAGAGAAGTGTCAATTTTAAATAATGATGGGATCCCAACTAGTACCCTACCATATTCCCTTGTTTTCTCTGATGATTTATCCTTTATTACCTCCTCACTTGCACTGGTGGCTTTGCCACTTGGTGTAGTTTGTGTAACTATGGGTTCCTCTCTTGCAACAGTATCCTCAACCTGTATATTAGTATCTGGAGGAAAATTATCCTCAATGTTAGTATCTTGTACAATGTTCTCAGTATTAACCAGTGTTTTAGTATTTGTCTGTACATTTGTGTTTACCGATGGCTCAATTTCCACTATCTTGATATTTTTCAAAACCGAGGGTGCAGTACCCATAATCCCCTTTCCTTTCCCTTCAACCGGGGTATCTACAGTGTCAGTTTTTGTCTTTGGTGAAGTAAATAGTCCTCTATGTTGTCCCAAAAATTTGATCCAAGCTTTCTATGTTTCCTTTATGAATTCATTCATTCTCCCTAGCATTAAGCTAGTTATTCTATGTTTGCTATTGAAGACCTTTCTATCTGCAGCCTCAATTGTCTTTTCCATCTCATTTGGAGTTATAGTAACATAGATAGCTAAAATTTCTTGCATTTTAATGTGTTTATCTTCTTGCATAGCAAATAACCTTCTAGCATCTAACATGTTCTATAACTCAGCCGGTATTTGATTTTCTATCTCTATTAAGTCTTTCTTATAAATATCTAAGTATAACAGGACTGCTTCCTCTACCTATCTCTATTCATCTACTTCTAATTTGTCATAATAAAACTTAAAATTATTCAACATGCCATCTTTAGTTATTTCATGAACAATTTTTGCACAAGTTTTGGGTGGTATGATAGTTACATTACCAATTTCAAGTGCCAAATCAATGTCACTCTTCTTCTCCTCTTGGCAGTACTGGATGCAGCTGTAGGTGTATCCTTAGGTGCTTGCTTCTAAGCTGGTAACTTGATTGTGACCTTTCTAACCGATTTCTTCTTTTCTTCTACCTTAGGTTCTTTCGGTTTCTTCCTAACAACCCTCTTGAAGGCTAATGGTGTGTCATCCTCTGATTCAGAATCTACAGTTACAGGTTCAATGTGAACTACCAGATCCTTTCTCTTTCTCCCTTTCTTTGGGAAAACATCAATAAGTGGCTTTATGTCCTTTGAGACCTCTTGTACAAATTTGCTTTCTTTTCCTTCACATTTCTCCCCTTTCTTCCGGTTCAACTTTATTTCAACCTCTAGAGTCTTCTATTGTGTAGTTCCATAGAGCTTCTTTGGCTCATCAATTTTTGCATCAATCAGTATTTTTACATAGGCATCAAGGATTAATGCATCTACCTCATAGACTATTTCCTCTATCCAAATGTTTTGGGGCTTAACTGCTTGCATGAGAGTCACATCCTTTTTAACCATGAAACATATGTCGATAGAGTATTTCTCTACTATATGCTCAGGTACTCTTACGCTAGACCTCATAGATTTTTGAAAAGCCTTGAAATAACCCCATATCTTATCATCTCTTTGACTTCCTAATGCAATAATTGATTGTTTTAACTATCTTCCTACTAGAATGCCAAAAGCCTATTGCTTCCTACTAGAATTGGGTGTATCATTCAAAAAGTATAACATCAAGTAGTCTAACAAATTTCCATACCTGAAGGTGCCCTTCTTCTCACCTTTAATCTTTCCTAAGTTGATCAATAACTCTTCAAGAATCCAACAACAAAGATCTAACTTTACCTTTTCTCTCATCATCTTATATGTAGCCAAACTACATGAACTGGAAACAAAATTCAGTTAGTTTGACTGAGTTACCTTGTATCCTATGACCATGCTGCCAAACTTGATGTTGGTGTTGGTGATAGTGCTCACTTTCATCGATCTCTTATCAGATGTGGCACCGATGATCTGCCTCACGAAGTCATTTGAAACTGTCTTTTTTGGATGTTTCCCTACCAATGACAAACCACTAATTGCCCAGATGGCTTCCTTAGTGATTTTATAAGGTCTATCCAGCCATATGAATTCCCATGTACTTTTCTCAGTACTTATCTGATTATCTCATCCTCAAACTCTGGAATATCCAGAATGTCTATAAACCCTAGATCTTGAATGTGTTGATATGCCAATTTAATTTTTCCAGAATCTCCCATTAGCTCACTCATATACATTCCCTTGATCTATGTAGTTCCTAAGTCCTTTATATGATAGTGAAGGTATGCCCTAACATCCTCTACATACATCACTCCCTTCAGAAAGCGAGAAAACACTCCAACCAAATCTTCCTTGGTAGCCACATGTGGATATCAATTGAAAATTGGCCTAGGGTGGCTCTTAACCTCCACTACAGTTGGATTTGCAACAAAAATAGGAACAAACGATGATCTCGCTTCCATGTTTCAAGAAAAATACCTTTAGATCGCTCTTAGTGAAAACCTTCAACAAGTTCTTCTAGACACCAATGAAATCACTCAAGAAGAAATATGATTGCCTCTGAATAGCCTCTGATCGCACTTAGTCACTCTGAATTTCTCTGAATGCAGGGTGAATAATAATGAAGCATATTTTTCCTTTTATCCATCAAGATAAATCCTAATCTTCCATTGACAAAAATGATTGTAGGTGAAAGATACCAGATCTCACTCAGAACATATCCTTGTCGAATAATCCTCTCCAATATTTGGAACATCTTCCAGAATCTCTTCCTAGGGCATATGCAGTATCTTTATGAATTTTGCCTACCCCTAAGGCATCTGCCTTAGTTACTGGATGAGCTCACTGCCGGTGTAGGAGGAACCTCTTCTTCTGGATAAGTAACTAGGAAATTCCCATCTGATGATTTCTCTTCAGTCTTCCTAACCCATCTCTAAGTGTGATCATATTGGATTTCATTAACCCTCTCTTTCCCTTTTTCATTTGATCCTCCATTACTAATCGGTGGATTTATGCTTCTACAAAACTTAGCAATATGTCCAACTTCATTACATGCATAACATGTAACATTGTTATTTTGAATTGCTTTGCTAAAACAGGTGAAATTGCTTGACCTGCACTGATTAGCCATATGTCCAAATTTTCCACAAGCATAGAATTTTATATTCATTCTGTAATCTTTTGTCTGATGACCAATTTTATTGCATTTAGAAAATTTATTGGGAGCAGAAATAGGGTTCTGATTTTCTCTGTTTCTACATTGCCTAGCCATGTGACCAGATCTATTGCAAACAAAACATATACCATTGAATTTATAAGCATCGAATTGTCTTACTGGTGCCTTATGGTTTTGATCTTCATTAGCAGTAACAGAACTCTGTCCTTGCTCAAATCCAAGTCCATTGGAATCTCCAATCTGCCTCTATCTCTTCAGTAACTCATCAAGATGTACTGAGCTGATCTTGAATTTTTATTTATACTCACTTGCAATAGTTAAATCTTCTCTTATTATTGTCATTTGTCTCTCAAGTTCTTTCTCATTTCTCTGGGATTGTACCAAATCAGTTCTTAACATATCATTTTCATGAACCTACCTGCCACGTTCTTCAAACTTATTCTTCAGGGATATAGTAATATTTTTCCTTTTTCTTTCTTTCCTCAATCTCTTTAGACATCCTCATAGTCATAGTTTGCATTTCATTCTTCATAACCATGTTCTCCTGACTCAATTTCTGACATTGTTCCTTAAGTGCATTTCTCTCTTCATCATCCTGATTTTGCAAAAGTTCCTTCCTCCTAGCTTGAATAGATGATAGCCTCTCTTGTAGGACAAGAATGAATTCCTTAGAAGAATTCAACTCATCTTGTAGATTTAAGTTCTCCAATCTTTCAACATCATAATATTCAAGTGCCATCTCAAGCTTCTTCTCTAAAGCCATATTCAATGATTACAGTTTCAGGATCTTCCTCAAGCTATTAAACTTCCTGCAAGGCACAAGGCTCTGATACCAATTGTTGGAAACCAATAACACTGAGAGGGAGATGAATTAGTGTTATACTAGAAGAAAATATTTTAGCCTTAACAAAACATTCATACACCAACCGGTATACCGGTATAAATAGAATTGAAAGAAGTAAAGTAACTAATAAGCCAAACACATAAGTGAGAACCATAACACAGATTTATATGTGGAAAATCTCAATGAGTAAAAACCACGGTAGGCTTTGTGACCCACAATATCAATCCACTGGCCATATGAAGATATATTACAATATATGATGAGCCTGCACTTGCAGGAAGGCTTACAACCTAGAGCACACTGCTCAATCACAATAGGAGCCTTACTGACTACATAAAATTCTAGACAACAATCTAGAGAAGTGTAAACTGCTAAGATAACATCTCTTATGCTAGGATACAGTTTTGGTTTAAGTTCGGTTTGTTCCGGTTGAAACCCTAAACCCCTTTACTGGAATAACCCTTACAATAAATTCCTCACATACATAATCTCTCTGATATATTTCGCATCATATTACATTCATATATCCATACCACATGCCTATCTCAAATTGATCTAATCTTAACTGGCCTATATACCCTATACAAAATTATACCTTATGTCACCTTACAAAGATATATAATATCAGATTACATGTCGGCCATATTACATAAATGTGTAAACATTAACACAAATTTTTGATGTTAATCCAAGATATGTCGGCCTCCAATATCAATAAAATTTGTTGTACCATGTCGGCTTGCATTGTCGGTGACCAAAGAAGTCTTCTATCCTGCAAGTGCTTGTGTAGAATCTGTGAAGTGCCTGCTGGTACACCATATGAAGCCAAAATACAAAATCATGTTGCCATCAATGACAACATCGTGAAACCAACCAATAGAGTGTCAATTTCCAACATAAACTTATTGTCCAGTTGCAAGGATTGAAGCAGTAAGACTATTTCTTGCCTATGTTGCACACAAGAACTACAAGGTATATCAAATGGATGTCAAATGTGCCTTTCTAAATGGAGATCTTGAAGAAGAAGTCTACATTGAGAAGCCTGATGGATTTTAACTATCAGAGGACAAGCAAATGGTTTGCATATTGAAGAAATCTTTATATGGATTGAAACAAGCCCCTAGAGCCTGGTATGCTAGATTGGATAAGTATCTTTCAAAGATCAGTTTTAGAAAAGGTAATGCTGATAGAAAATTATATTATAATATTGAGCATGATGACATACTGATCATTGAAGTCTTTGTTGATGATATCATTTTTGGAGGAGAATAAATTCTATACATGAAATTTGTTTATGACATGAAGAATGAATTTGAAATGTATATGATTGGAGAGATGAATTTTTTCTTAGGTTTGCAAATCACTCAGTCTAATAAAGGTATTTTCATTTGTCAAACTAATTATGTGAAGGAATTGCTTAAGAAATTTGGACTTGAAAACTCAAAACCTGTTGGAACCCCTATGATAACCGATTGTAAACTGTCAAAGAATGATGAATCTCCTAAAGTGAACTCAAGTAGATCCAAATCAATGATTGGTGGACTACTATACTTAACTCAAACTAGACCAGATATAATGAATGTTGTCTGCATTGCTTCTAGATTTCAGTCTGATCCAAGAGAAAATCATGATATTGTTGTCAAAAGGATATTCAGATATTTGAAAGGAACAACATATTATGGGTTATGGTATCTAAACGATGATGATTTCAGATTATGTGCCTATACAAACTTAGATTGGGCAAGAGATGTTGATGACCAAAAGAGAACTACAGGTGGTGCATTCTTTCTTGGGAAGAAATTGGTCTCATGACTTAGCAAGAAACAATCATTCACTTCATTATCTACTTCTGAAGCTGAATATGTAGTTGCTGGAACAAATTGCACTCAGATCTTATGGATGAAGCAAATGTTGAAGGATATAAGGTTAAGTTATGATGAGCCTATTGTTATTCACCATCATAATACAACTGCTATTGATATGTCAAAGAATATGTTATTTCATTCCAAGTCAAAATACATATCTATAAGGTATAATTTCTTGAAAGAAAAGGTTGAAGCAAAGGAAGTCAAATTGGTATATGTTCCCACTAAGGAAAAAATTGTAGATATTGTAACAAAACTATTGCCTAAAGATATTTTTGAATATCTCAAAGATCAGTTGGGGGTCACCACCCCTCCGAAAGAGACTTAGTGATGCAGGGATGCATCAATCTGGTGATCTTATTAGAAATACCTCTTGATCTAGGTTGATGGGATGATGCTGTCGCTCAGGGGGAGTAGTCAGCTATTTGGTTTGGTGGTATCAGCCCTTTGTCATTGATGTCAAAGGGGGAGAGTATCTCATGTGAAAATTAGAAAATCTTAGGGGAAGAGATATTGTATGGTGGAGAGATATTTCAAATCAGTTTTGGGAGATTGTTGGCATTTCTTGGCACTTGGATATTTTTAACATTCAGTGTTGCCATCAATGCCAAAGGTAGAGATTGTTGGCATTATGCATGAATTGATTTTGTGTTTTTATTAATGTGAACATTGGTCCGGTTGGTTACTGACCTACTTCGGTTGGTTGTCGACCTATTCTAGTTTGACATGGCTTTGGATGAGTTTATCAGAGATTCTAATCCGATATGATCAGATTGTTTGATTCAGTTTTGGATGTTTATTTATGATGATTACATGATTGTCATATTCAGTTGGTTCATCAATTGGTGCTCACGAAGCTATCATTTATGCTTTGGTTTGCTAGTTGATATTCTTGGTCCTGGTTGATAGTGCTGGTTGGTGATATTTGATGAAATGGCTAACTGGTTTTTGTCTGGCTTCTAGAAATGGTTCATAATGCGTTGAAGGTGTTCTTGATCATTTCCTAATTGTTTGGTGGCTTTGCATTAGCTAGCATGATGATTTGGTGATCCTATTTGGATCAGGTTGGTTATTCTATGTTATTGATACTGAGGGTTTCTACCGGTTGGCATAACGTGTTGCATTTGGTCTTAGTTGAATTTCAAGTGGATATAATTATTTGGGAATTTGAATTAGGTCCATTCTATGCAATGCGAATTATAATATTGGTCTAGTGGTATCGTGTGATGTAAATTTTGTAATTATGGGTTATGGGTTTAGGGTTTAGTCGACCTTGTTTATCAAGGTTGATGATCTGTATATAGGTGATATATTCATGTAATTTATATGGTATGGTTATGTTTGCATTATTAAAGAGGTTTATGTGCGAACAAGGATATATTATTCAATGAAAGGTTTGAGGAAAGTTTGGTGTTGTAGGGCAGACATCTGTGCTTAACGAGAACTATATCAAGTACTAGGAGATGTTATTTCCATAGTTCATTTCCTCTAGATTGTAGTCCAATATTTATGTACGTCAGTCAGAGTTCCCTTTTGTGTTGAGCAGTGTGCTCTAGGCAGTTGGCATGATTGCAAGTGCAACCCCCATTGTAATATTTCACATACTGCTATAGAAGTATTATTTCACTATGGGTAGGGTTTCTCACTGTGGTTTTTCCCTTAATCGGGTTTTCCACATCAAAAATATTGGTGTTGTGTGTTTTGTAATTTCATGCTTTATCTTAAACTGTGTTGTTTTCATTGTGTCCTGGTAGAAGGTTTATAATTTGCAATAATTGTTTAACTTATGGAAAACTGATGCACCCCCCACCCCTCTCAGTTTTCCTTCGATTCATTCTAACTCATTCACCAACTCCTCTCATCATGACACATCAAATTTCTATATCAACCTTTATTTCATATAATTAAATATTCTCAAATATCTTCAACAAATTGAAGACACTCATGGCATTACAACCAATTGGGAGAACACTTGGCATTCCCTTTTCTTCTCCATCCTCCACATAGCACTTGGTTCCTCTTAAGGAAACATGATCCACTTTTCTCTCCAACTTCTTCATCTCCAACCCTTCATCTTCTCAAATCAAATCTTGACTGTCCATCTTTTCCACTTAGGACATGAGCCTTTGAGAATATATAAATAAAATCTCATTGATCCAACCAATGTAGGGATATCCAATGAAGGAAAACTCCACCTTACAACCTATAATACAAACACTATGAAAGATATAGACAATCGATAGAGACAACAAAATATATAATCGATAAAAAAAGAAAAGTAAAATCCTTATAATAGTTAATGAATTATATATGCCCTTAGGATTTACACATGTTGGACCATAGCCCAGGACTACAAAACAATCCTTACAACTCAAAAATATGATCCAGAAATCATCTGCACAACGATTCGGCCTTTGGTAACAGTCTACACTGTTCTGCACTAATTCAGACCCCAGTCCTTCTAGAATTTAGTCCCCCCAGACCAGAATCTTTCTGGAAACTACATCTAATGTTAATCTCTTCTTTCTTTGACCTCTGTCCTCCAAAATTAATGTCCAAACTTCCTCTTTATACCATCCACATGCAACAATAATTAAATCAAGTCGGCCAAGATCAACCTATTAATGATGAAACATGCAAAAAATAAGATGTTGGTCCAAATCACCAAGAACACCTCCAATAATGCATATAACTTTGCAAGAACATTGGTCAAGCCTAAAATAACATCTCTTAACAATCCACAAGTTACCAAAACCATCTGCAACCCAATTCAGCTCTGCTTTACTCACTGCTAGATCAACCAGTAAGAACACGCCAACACTGGGACAATACTAAAATCTATATCTCACTAGAAGCAAATCCAAATGCCATGAATCTCGAATATGATCAAGACAAAGACCTCATGATGATAAATCCAAATCCACAACTCAGAATCCAAAAACATGAATAAATTCAATGATCTCCAAGCAACTCCATTGTTAACTGCTCCAACTAGATGAAGTACTTTGGTACTTCTGCATCAATTGGATGAACTACTCTGGTGCTCCTACATCAAACTCTTGGTGTTAATTGAAAAGTGAGTCTCATCACTTGATCTAGTTTGACAATCTATCAGAAGGTACTTGCAACTACCTCAAGGGTTCGACGGTTTGACTACAGGTTCTAATTGCCTCTCCTCGAGGAATCTACCGAACCACCCTACAGCCTACCTCAGTTTGGTGATCTGTTCAAGTCTCCACCTACCAACTACCTCAAGCTCATGCTTCTAGGTTCGATGGTCTTCTTGTAAGTCTTGTACTGCCTTAATGTTTGGTGATCTAAACAACCCTACTTTGCAGCCTATAACACAAACACCATGAAAGATATCGACAACCGATAGAGACAACATAAGATATAACTGATAAAAATAGTAAAGAGAAATCCTTATAATAGTTAATGAATTACATATTCCCTTAGGATTTACACATGTTGGACTATAGCCCAGGACTACAAAACAATCCTTACAACTCAAAACTATGATCCATGGATCATCTTCTCAGCAATTCGGCCTCTGGTAATAGTCTACATTGTTCTGCATTGATCCAAACCTCAGTCCCTTTGTACTTTAGTCCCCTTGGACTAGAATCTCTCTGTAAACTACATCTATTCTCTATCTCTTCTTCCTCATACCTCTTTCCTCAAAAATAAATCTCCAAACTTCCTCTTTATACCATCTGCAAGTAACAATAACTAAATCTAACAATAAGATGTCAGCCCAAATCACTAAGAATACCTCCAATAATGTATAGAAATTCACAAAAACATCAGTCAAGCCAAAAACAACATCTCTTAACGATCTAGAATTTATGAAAACCATCCACAACCTAATTTAGCTTCTCTTTAATCACTGCTAGATCAACCGGTAAGAACACACCAACATCGGGACAATACCAAAATCGATATCTGACAAGAAACAAATCCAAATACCATGAATCTTGAATATGATCAAGACAAAGACCTCAAGATGATAAATCCAAATCCACAACTCAGAATCCAAAAAATGAAGAAATTCAACGATCTCCAAACAAATCCATTGTTAACTGCTCCAACCAGATGAACTACTCCAGTGCTCCTGCATCAACCGGATGAACTATTCCTATGCTCTTGCATCACTCATTTGCACAAATCAAGGTCTAAAAGAAGTTATGAATAATAGAGAGCATTGATCATTTCTGTCTTTTTTAACAATCTTTGAGCATTTTGCATAGCATAGCATAGATTTTATCATATATCATGGATCAAGGAAGAATTCTAGCATAATGAAGATCAAATTGTATCTCATCTAGATATATATCATATATTGTAGGAAGAATTTCTTACATTTTCATTCAATCTCATTCTTTAGGTTTTCATTTTGAAAGCCACAAGTGCATAGATTTGATAGCTAATATGGCTTGATAAATCCTTCAAGATAGAGGACAATGAGACATTCACAAGAGGGATGAGTTTGAATTCCTTTCTCTTAAACTTGCTTTCAATTTAGTCTCATTGGTGTATTTGATGAATACTAAGAGCGCGGGGGGGGGGGGGGGGGGGGGGCGCTGAAATAGTATACCAATAATTATTGAACTTAAACACTTAAACAGTTTAGCAGTAAACTGGTATAACAGTTTTACCAACAAACTGGTTAACACAAATGCAAACCAAACAGCAAATAAGGCATTCACCCATAGAAGCACAATCACCATAACACAATAGATTTTGACGTGGAAACCCAAATGGGAAAAACCACGGTGAGATGTAACTCACAAGTAACTATCTGCAGAATAGTGACCAGACCGGTTAAGGTCAGACCAATTAAGGTCATACAATGTTCTTTACCAGAACAGGTCCTATTAGGAATCTCAATCTTTGTTAGGAGATAAGTTCGATTAAAGACTATCTTGTGAGAGAATTTCAGATCCACAGATGTGAACCACCTTGTTAGAGGATTTACAAAGGCTTTTCTGGGCCTACCCAGTTAAGGGTTTCAGACTTGTCAAAGATGTTAGTAATCAACAAGTGAATGATCTAGCAAATAGCATAGTCTGCTTGGTTAGATCCATGATAGCTCATTGCTAATGCATTTCAGCATTACTTCAGTCTTTAGTAAATCCACACTCTATTACAGCACATAGACTTGATTTTCTCTTCTAAGATCACACATACAAAAACTCATCAACACCAAAAACCCTAGACATGATATCCTTATAAAGGAATCTGATTTCATGTCAGTCCAATAGGATTACATTGCAAGTTCCTAGGTTCATTGCATCTAGACACATTTTGTAACATGACACAAAATCACTGTCAAAGTGTCAGTGGATGGTAACTCATCACAAAAATAATACCTGTTCAAATATTAAATTGATTACCGGTTGTCAAAAATGAAGACCGGGAAAATGATAACTGCCGCTTCAGTTCCTTCGTACCGCTTGAGATCCTCGAACCACTTGAGATCTTTATACCGCTTGGGATCGGTAAACACTTTCTGCAAAACACCGATAGTCTAAAGACTATAATACATAATACTAGTTTGGAACACATACCGGTTGAGCATAACTTATACATACAAAAAGTGATCTCAAAGCAAGTGTGTGTCCATCAATGACAATCACAACATCATTATAAAAAATTCCAACAATCTCCCCCTTTGGCATTGATGGCAACACTTAGGAAAATTTTTGACATCTAAGTGTTTTACAACAAAAATATGGCATAATCAAAATTACTCCACATAAGCATATACACTACCCCTTTTGCAAAAAATACAATGTATACTTCTCCCTTACAAAGATAAACATGAAAGTATACATAACATGCATCAAAATTTTAAATACAAAATACTACTCCCCCTTTGCCAATAATGACAAAGTATAGCTTTATAACCCCTGTTTCCATTATCATTAAAATCATAAGATTTTATGACAATAAAGAGTGAAACTTGTCAAAAACTGATTTCAAGTCCTGCATAAATGTCTTCATGGATAAAGACCATGACTCAAGCAATGAGGTAGCAACCTCACTTTCTGTTTGCATCTAGAAAACCTATTCCTCAATGGCATCCAAGGTACTCATCTCTTGAGTGACCGTTAAGGCATCTAGATTGAGATAGCATTTCAGAAGTATTTGCAGCCTTGGTAGTAGAACCAGTTGAAGTTCCTGCAAATCTCATGTCCAGTTGTTGATCTCTAACTCTATTCTTGTAGTCTGGAGTTGAAACCGGTGAACGATTTGCCCAAATGTGGTAAAGGAATCATAGGGTGTCTTGAAGGTGCTTATATATGCTTGCAAGTCAGATTGTAGCTTCTCCTTCTGTGCAAGCACATCATCAAAAAATAGATGGGGTTGACTAATCTTACTAAGTAGTAGATTGCTCTCATCCATAGCATCTCTTATGTCCCTATGTGCCTTATGAAGTTCTGAGCAAAGCTCATTTAACTTCTTCACTAAGGCAGTGTTCAGATCCTTTTGATGCTTCTTTTGTGCATTGGCTTCAACAATATCTTCCAGGCATTGTTCCTAGTCCTCTACAATTGTGCATAGGAGTTTCAGTTGAGCTATAGAGGAATCGGTACTTGGGAGATTGGTACTGAGAATCAAACTGGTAAGAGTTTCCACCACAGTTTGAATAACACCTTCCTCCTTTTTCCTCCTTAGTGCTTCCAGTTGCTCTTGGGAAAGCTTAATGCTTTGCAGCAGCTCTGTTTCATTTGCAGATTGGAGGTCAATGTCAACCAGTTTGGCTTGACTACCGGTTGCCTTTGGGGTCTCCACTTGTACGCTGTTTGATGCTTCCTCCTTGTCCTTGGCTTTTTGATTTTCTTCTTCTGCCTTCTTTTTCTCCTCTGTGTCTTTCTTTCTTTTCTCTTCTTCCTTCTTCCTTTCTTCTTCTTCCCACTTCTCTTCTTCCTTCTTCTTCTTCTCCTCTTCCTGTTTCTTCTTCTCCTCTTCCTTCTTCCTCTTCTCCTCTTCATGTTTCTTTTCTTCTTCCTTCTTCCTCTTCTCCTCTTCCTATTTCTTTTCTTCTTCCTTCTTCTTCTTCTCCTCTTTCTGTTTCTTTTTCTCCTCTTCCTATTTCTTCTTCTCCTCTTCCTATTTCTTTTTCTCATTCTCCGCTTGCTCTCTATCAGCCTTTTCTTTGTCTTGTTTCTCCTTGTCCACTTTTTCTTTGTCAATTTTGTCCTTTGCTATATCCGGGGTGACATTTTCACCATCCAAGGCATCAACATCAATAGGGTCCATTTGATCAGTGACCTGTTCTCCTTCACTGTTATACACCTCATCCGATTTTTTAATTTTTGGTTCTTGTTCAGCCATTTTGTTGGCTTCAGACACTTGGTGCAATCTCAGAGTGGCTTTGGCATGAGAGTGAGTATCTTTTACCACTTCAGGGACTTTCCCTTCTAGCAACAAGAGTCTCCTTCTTCTCATGAAGAAGAGGCCTTTATATTTTTCCATAACTTCATAAAGTTTTGAATTAGACACATCAGGAAAATATTGAGCAAATATTTCCACTCTTATTTCCTATTCCTTTTCTATGGCAATGCACCATTTGTTATCCAAAGAATTATATAAAGAATCCAGTGTCATAGGTTTAATTTCTGATGGCGACTGATCATTAATACATAAATATTGAATGACTTCCTGTTCTACTTCCTATTTCTCATTGTCATTGAAATCATCAAAATAATCTACTAAATCTTTCAACACTTTTCTCCTAATATTCTTGATAGTTATTTGACAATGTGTCAAAGGTTTGTAAGAGGAAATATCGATATTTACTGGTGCTGATGATGCTGGTTATCTTTGTCTTCTTCCTTGTTTGCCTAGTCTTCTTAGGTTGTTCTTCAGATTTAGTGTCCTCTGAGTCCGGTGTGTTGCCTTTTGTCTTTCGCTTCCTCTCAAATACCTTGGCGGGTGCAACTTCTAGTTTCTTCTTTGTCGGTGACTGCTTAGTCACTTTAGGATTTGCTGAAGTAACCGATGCTGATATAGATGGCACTGCTTTTCCTTTCTTCACAGAGGGCTCCTCAATCGGTGTAACCCTTTCCAAATAGGTGTCGGTTCTCTTCTTCTTAGGATCAAGTGGTGAGGCAAGTAGGGTAGAAGCATACCTGTCTAGAATGTCGTACATCACCTCATAATCCATAGGCTCCACTTCTTCCTTTCTTGGCTCAACAACCTCCATTATGCACTCATCTACTTTGATGATAAAGAATATGTTCTCTTCATGCTTCTTGACAATATCACCAGATATTCTTACCCTTTGGCTCATCTTGCGTCTAAACTCATCAAAGTATTTGTTCAGGACTTCAAGATAACCAGTTCCAACCGCTTGAAGACTTTCCCTAATTTTCTTTGTAACCGATTGGTCAGCAAACCATTGAATATCACTGACTCCAAGGAAGTAGCCTTGGAAGTAGAAGAACTATCTGACCAATAGTTGTTTGAATTTAAATCTCAAGGCATTGTCCTATTTAATTGACTTTAGGTTCACCAGAAGTTGCCTTTGCATACAGGTGCATAAATCAAATGAGGCATCTTCCATGATCATCTTGTAGCTAGCATTTACCGCTGCAACAAAGATAGAGTTGATCCTGCTAGCATAGAATGTCCAATAACCTATCACCATGCAGACATACTTGACCAGATCATCCTTGATGGTATTGATGGTCATTCCCCATTGGTCTCTCACAGAATCGATGAGCTTGGTCATTTCGGTCTTACTGATCTTCCTTAGGGCTAACACTTCTCCAACGTTATGGAAACCAGTGGCGGCATGAATCACATCCGGTGTGATGTCATGTGTCCACTCTAAATACATTTTGTCACCATGCACTCTACTTAGATTGATGCGGATGTGATCATCTATAAGTTCTTCAAGGAAATAGACCACATTGTGAAGCTTCTTCTTTTCCAGTATGTTATATTCTGGTTTGATCTTCTTGTCCTTCCTGCAGAATAGACTTAACTGTGAATGGATCACTAGAGATCCTAGGTCTTCAATTTTACAATCAATATAATCTAAAATACCTTACTAAACTATACACCAATAGGTATTTGGGATAGGGCATTATATTTTGCCTTCCGTTGGATGAAATCAACTGAATCAACGGGTGCACTAGAACTAGAGTGTGATGCAGAAGCCATTGATAAATAGAGAAACTCGAAAAATACCTTCACACGTCGAGATTTAGGGCTTGCAAATTATACTTCGTGACACACTACTTCGGTTGTTGGATTACCGCTTTGAGTTCTACACTTGACCGATTGATATTATCTTCTTATTCTTCTTCAAGGTTTTGAAATCTCTCCGAATTGCAAGACAAATTGCCTTTTTTTGCTTTGCACTTTAAAACTTCTTCGCTCACAAATTGATAAGTGAAAATGACTTGAAAATCCCTTTTAAATGAATTCTTCACCTATCATAATAAATGCTCCACCATTAGGGTGTAAATCCTAATTTGCCTTTTACCATTTCTGGTCTTTTGCCAATTGACAGGTATCACATACCGGTTAAGGTCTTTTACTGACGTAAACCGGGGGTTCGAAACATTTCACCGATTTGTTTCCCCCTAAGTTTTTCTATAGCTTAGTTTGTTGGTTCAGTGACTTCCACACTAGGTGCAGAAACCAGTTCTTCTTGTGACACTTCTTCAGGTTTCTTCTTCCATGTTGTGTTCATATCTGTTTTAACAGTTTCTACATCAATCTTTCCTTCCAGAGTGACTGGTATATCATCTGATATGTTCTTTCTCATTCTACAAAATCTTGCTGTATGACACAGTTTGTTGCAATGATAGAAAACCATTCCAGGTGCTCTCCAAGGTCCATTATTCATGTTTCCATTCTTCCTTCTGCATGTTGTAGTAGTGTGACCATTTTCATGATAGATCAAACAGGTTGCTCTCCATCTAGTTGCCACTTGATAGCCACTGCTACCTGACTGATGATTATAGGTATTAAACCGGTTTGGATTTCGGTTCCCAAAGGGTTTAGGAAAGACTCCTTGACTCCTTTGAGGATACCTTCCGGTGTTGTGCATGACAGACCTGCATTCAAATGCTCTATGCCCAAACTTGTTGCATGCATAACAATTTCCATTGAATCTATTGGATCTAGGCTTATTGTTTAGAAAGTAAGGAAAGTTATTGTAAGCCTTGTTTCTACATACATTAGCAGTATGTCCTTCCTTGAGACAATTAAAGTAAATAGGTTTGAACTTTTTCTTACCTTTATCCTTTGGTGCCGATTTCTTCTTTGATGCTCCATCTTTTGTTCCAGAGGTCTTACCTTCCTCATAACTAGAGAAACCAAGTCCAGTGGTATTCTTCACCGGTTTTTCTAATTCAAGCTTTTGTTCTAGCTTAACAGTGCTCTTATTGAATTTGACAAGTATTTCCTTTGACTCAATGAGTTCTTTTGTAATAGCAGCATTGGACTCCTTCAAGGTTGCATTCTCAGAAATAGCCAAGTTTAGTTCACCTTGCATATCTTCTTTTTCTACTTTACTCTCTTGGAGATGAGCAACAAGTGCACTGATTTCTTGCTTCAGCTTGGAGATCTCATGATCTTTGTCTTTTACTAGATCTTCAGCTTTTCTTTGGTTCTCAAGCTCTTGACACATCCTGATAGTCAGTCCTTCAAGTTCCCTTCTTAGGTTGGCATTAGACTCATTCAGTTTTTCAACTTCTTCAACTAGGGCTTCCATGTCCACTTCATCAGAGGAACTATTTTCAGTTAGTTCCATCAGTTTTTCAGCATGCTCTCTTCTTTTTGCCAGAGAGGCCTTAAATTTGACTTTAAGTTCATCATAGGCTTTCTCAGTCTGAGTGAGCCAATGAGTAAGTTCCCTCATAGTGTATTCCCCCATATCTCTTTCCAAGTGGTTAAACTTATAGAAAGGTTGGCTCTGATACCAATTGATGAATACTAAGAGGCGAGGGTGAATTAGTATACCAATAATTAATGAACTTAAACACTTAAACAATTTAGCAGTAAAATGGTATAACAGTTTTACCAACAAACTGGTTAACACAAATGCAAACCAAACAAAAAAATAAGGCATTCACCCACAGAAGCACAATCACCATAACACAATAGATTTTGACATGGAAACCAAAATGGGAAAAACCATGGTGAGATGTAACTCACGAGTAACTATCTGCAGAATAGTGATCAGACTGGTTAAGGTCAGACCGGTTAAGGTCATACAATGTTCTTTACTAGAATAGATCCTATTAGGAATGTCAATCTCTATTAGGAGATAAGTCCGATTAAAGACTACCTTATGAGAGGATTTTAGATCCACAGATGTGAACCACCTTGTTAGAGGATTTACAAAGGCTTTTCTGGGCCTACCCGGTTAAGGGTTTCAGACTTGTCAATGATGTGAGTAATCAACAAGTGAATGATCTAGCAAATAGCACAATCTGCTTGGTTAGATCCATGATAGTTCATTGAAAATGCATTTCAGCATTACTTCAGTCTTCAGTAAATGCACACTCTCTTACAACACATAGACTTGATCTTCTCTTCTAAGATCGCACATACGAAAAATCATCAACCACCAAAAGCCCTAATAGCTACCACACCTAAGACCCTAAACATGATGTCCTTATAAAGGAATCTGATTTCATGTCAGTCCAATAGAATTACATTGCAAGTTCCTAGGTTCATTGCATCTAGACACATTTGGTAACACGACACAAAATCACCATCAAAGTGTCGGTGGATGGTAACTCATCACAAAAATATTACCGGTTCAAATATTAAACCGATTACCAGTTGTCAAAAATGAAGAGTGGGAAAATGATAACTGCTGCTTCAGTTCCTTTGTACCACTTGAGATCCTTGAACCGCTTGAGTTCTTCATACCACTTGGGATCGGTAAACACTTTCTGCAAAACACCAATTGTGTCCATCAATGACAATCACAACATCATTATAAAAAATGCCAATAGTATTTAGAGTTTTTAATCTAATTGACTCACATTCTAGAATCACTCTTGAAATATCAACACATCTAAATCCTCCTACAATGTGATATCAACAAAATGCCAGTTATCTATCAAATCAATCAATTATCCTATCAACTTCTTTGAGATTTTAATAAATCTGTTCGAGCATCTAATAGTGGTGCTCATCCATCATGAGGTCACATAATCAGTTAATCATCAATCAAATCCACTATCCTATCAGACTCACTCAATATTTTGATCAATCTCTTTGAGAACCTATTAGTAATGCTCATCCATCATTAGGTCACACAAACAACCAATCCTATCCAATCATCAATCTTTGAGTTTATATCATTGACACTCATCAATCATGAGTTCAATCAAACTCAATCAATCATATGTTGGAAACCAATAACACTGAGAGGGGGGGTGAATTAGTTTTATACCGGAAAAATAAGTTTTAGCCTTATTAAAATATGCATACACCAACCCGCATACCAGTATATGTAGAATAAAAAGAAGTAAAACAACCAATAAGCCAAACACATAAATGAGACTCATAACACACAGATTTATGCATGGAAAACCTCAAAGAGGAAAAACCACAGTGGTATTTGTGACCCATAGTATCAATCCACTAGCCATCTGAAGAGATATTACAAAACATGAGGGGCCTACACTTGTAGGAAGGCTTACAAGCTAGAGCACACTGCTCAATCACAATAGGAGCCTCACTGATTACATAAAATTATAGACTACAATCTAAAGAGGTGTGAACTGCTAAGATAGCATCTTCTATGTCATAATACAGTTCCAGTTTAAGCTCTATCTATTCCAGTTTGAATCCCTAAACCCCTTTACTGGAATAACCCTTACAATAATTTCCTCACATACATAATCTCTCTGAATAATTTCACATCATAATAAATTTACATATCCATCACCATGTATCTATATCAAAATGATCTAATCTTAACTAACCTATATACCCTATACAACTTTTTATGCCTTATGTCGGCTTACAAAGATATATACAATATCAAATTACATGTCGACCCAATAACATAAATGTATAAACATTAAAAAAAATTGTCGATGTTGGATCCAAGATATGTCAGCCTCCAATAATGATAACCTTTACTATACCATGTCATCCTATATTGCCGGTGGTGGTGCTAGTTCCAGTGCCGGTGTAGAATCTGTGAAGTGTCTACCAATACACCATAAAACCAAAACATGAAGCCAAAACACAAAATCATGTTGCCATCAATGACAACATAGTGAAACCAACCAATAGAGTGTCAATTTCCAACTATCTCCCCCTTAGGCATTGATGGAAACACTCATGTGAAAAATTCTCAAGGTTTCATCTACTGGTTTCATCCTACCTTGCTTCCCCTGAGCTGAATATGCAAAAGACTCCATATCTCCAAAAAATCTAAAACTCTATAACTTCCCCTAATGTATGCAACTCTTTTATTATTTTTCACATCTATACTACTTCCCTTTTGACATCAATGCCATTAAAAATTTAAAAAGCATTGTCAAAGAATAAGAACTGTACAATGAATATCCCCCAAAAAATGTCTTACCAGAGCTTGACCAACTTCAAAATTTCTAGATAAGCCTTCTCCAATAACTCCACATAAGTATCCTAACCAATTTTGAATGTGCCAGAAATAGATACAAGTCCACTCAATAAATGTGCAAAAGACTCTTTCTCATTTATCTCTGCCGGTGTGGGCTTTCCCACCATATCCATGCATTCTTTCTTGTGTTCACTGAGTGAATCCAACCAGGGACTCACCAAGCCTCTCAGAGTTCTATCTCTTCGAATAATTTTGTCTCTTTCTTTTTCAAGAGAAAAAATTCGGTTCTCCAAAATCAAAATTTGACCATCAATTGATATAGTCAAT
Organism: Cryptomeria japonica; assembly: GCF_030272615.1. NCBI lineage: Eukaryota > Viridiplantae > Streptophyta > Pinopsida > Cupressales > Cupressaceae > Cryptomeria > Cryptomeria japonica. The sequence continues at coordinate 549,464,292 of NC_081414.1, read as the reverse complement.
GAAATTAATCCATAAAAAGAGTTTGCAATACTTAAAATTTTCTCCTAAATCTCTTTTATCTTTTTATCTACATTTGTTGTAAGTATTTTAGTATTACATCATACCCTATATATATTTGTACATTGGCTCAAAGAATTTTCTATTAGGATTCACTTCTCCTCAATCTTTTTCTTCTTTGTTTCAATTACTTGATCAAAAACAACTCTCTTAGCCTAAGTAAATATTTCTAGTGCTTGTTGGTTTGAGATTTGTTGTAAGGATTGAAAGTATTTTGATATGTGCTCAGTGATTACCTTAATCTTGCCCGATGGGCTCGCTTCATTTTCAATCTTACACTTTGGGACCAATCTATATAGAATGGTGATTGATTGATCTATAATATGTGGATCCCTCCTTCACTTGTTTTTGTGCTGCCATCATCATCAGTTCAGTGGGACTCATTTTTGTGATGGTTTTCTTTTCTACCTGATAAGTGTCAATTGACAATAATGATGGGCCAACAACCGATTCCCTATCGGATTCTCCTTTTTTTTCCTCTGATGTTTTATTCTTTATAACCTCCTCACTTGCATTGGTGGCTTCACCACTTGGTGCAGTTTGTGTAACTATCGATTCCTCTATAGGAACAGTAACCTTAACCTATACATTTTGTATCAGGAGGAAAATTTTCCTCAATATTAGAATCTTGTACATAGTTATCTTTTTCATTCTCAGTATTAACTGATATCTCAGTATTTGTCTGTACATCTGTATTTACCGGGGGCTCAATTTCCACTATCTTGATATTTTTCAAAACTAAGGGTGAAGTTCTCATAATCCCCTTTCCTTTTCCTTCAACCAGGGTATCTACAATGTCTATCTTGGTTTTCGGTGAAGTAAATAATCCTTTGTTTTCTCCCAAAAAATTAACCCATTCTTTTTTATTTTCCTTTCTAATTTCATTCACTCTGCCTAGCATCAGACAAGTTATCTTATGTTTGCTATTGAAAATTTTTCTGTCTGCCACCTCAAGTGCCTTTTCCATTTCATTTGGAGCTATAGTAACACATATAGATAATAGCTCTTGAATTTTAATGTGTTTATCTTCTTGCATAGTTGATACTCTTCTAGCATCTAACATGTTATATAACTCAGATGATATTTGATTTTCTATCTCTATTGAGGCTTTCTTATAAATATCCAAGTATAATAGGATTGCTTCCACTACCTCTCTCTGTTCATCATCCTGTAAGTTTTCATAATAAATTTAACATTCTTCAACATGCCATCTTTAGTGATTTCATCTACTATTTCTGCACAAGTTTTAGGTGGTATGATAGTCACATTACCAGCTTCAAGTGCTAAGTCTATGTCACTCTTCTTCTTTCTCTTGCCAGTATCAGATGCAACTGCAGGTATAGATTTAGGTGCTTGCTTCTATGTTGATAGCTTTATTGTGACCTTCCTAAATGATTTCTTCTTTGCTTTTACCTTTGTTACCTCTGGTTTCTTTCTAACAACCCTCTTAAATGCTAATGATGTGTCATCCTCTGATTCTCATTCTATAGTAATAGGCTCAATACAAACTTCCAGATCCTTCCTCTTTGTGCCTTTCTCTGGGACAACATCAATTACTTCTTTGATGTCCTTTGAGACCTTTTGCACAAACTTACTTACTTTTCCTTCCTGCTTCTCTCTTTTCTTCTAGTTGAACTTTGTGATAGGACCTAAAAATTATGTCTTGCAAAATTGGTCGTTCTAGTTTTGTTTTGCCCTCTGTCAAGTTTTCAGGGTTTAGGGCTTTAGGGGTTGTGTCCTTTCTTGATTAAGTCTTGGTATAAAGAAAAATCTTTGGTCCTTTTTATATTCTATCATTGCCTTTTTTCTCACTTAAGACTGAGGGTTCCACTTCATTGGCAAGGCCATTTTGTTCCCTAAACATTAACTCATGTTAGACCAGTCTATGAAATGATTTCCCTAAGTTGCAAAATTTTTCCTATGATCGGTCTCCCTTTAAATATTTATGCCCACACTTAGAGTTTCCTGAGTCCAAAAGTCCTAAGTATTTCAGTGGATTGTTAAATGCATAATAAAGTCAATGGTTCACGCTTCCATGTGATCAAAGATGCGAGGATTATAAACACCGCGACATCGCGAAATTGTGCCATGTGTTTTCAACTAAAATTGACAAGGTTGGCAGTATAACCCTCTGAAGCATTGTGTTACCAACTTGAGACATTCACGTTATTTTCCAGGCAACAATTAAAGACTCTTAAAAGGTTGTTCTTCATTTGCAAAATATTTCATATCAATCCAAAAGGTTTTCCTGCTACTGAAGAAGGTTGAAATGACTCTCTACAACACAAAATTGTCATCTCTCTAGTGAAAATCGAAGCAGTAAGTTTATCTAAGCCCTTCATCTATTCTTGAAATAAATTGATGCTATAAATTGTGCATGAAGTTGTAAGAAGAGAATTCAATTTTTTCTAGGGTTAGGTGTGTTAGGGGTCCCACAGATACTGAGAGGGGGGGGGGTGAATAAGTATCTAACTAGTAATTAGAATTTCTTAAGACATGCAGAACATAATATAACAGTGTACCGGTATACAAGAAATAATGCAATAAACAGAATCAAGAACATCCACATGAAAAGAACACCATAACACAAGATTTTAACAAGGAAATCCTGTGTGGGAAAAACCTCGGTGGGATTTGTGACCCACAATATTCACTCACTGGCCAATAAGAGAATATTACTTTCAATTGGGGCCTACACATGCAGGAAGGCCAACTGCCTAGAGCTCACTGCTCAATGGGAAGTCACACTGACTTACAAATAAGGATTATACTAATCCAATAACTTGTACTGCTTTACAATAGCATCTTCAATGCTAGATTCAGTACCGGTTCCTGCTTTTTTCTTTACATATACCCTTTGACCTATATCTCATACATTAGGTCTGCCTAATATTTTCCGTTTTACTTCTACATTACTCCTACAAAAGTCTACAATGATCTCCTTTATATATAAGAGTCATTTTACAATTTTCAAGTCGGCTTACAATAATAAACAAAATATTGTATAACAAAATCCTATCGGCCTCTGTGCCGGTATACTTCTTTTCTTCTGTGCCAGTGTCGGTGTCCTGAGTGCCGGTGTAGAGTGTGATCTGCTGATGCCAGTGCACTAACTTGTTGGTGTAATGCTTTGCCGGTATAATGTCTTGCTGGTGCCATAGGATTGCAAGGTTGCCATCAATGACAAAACTTTCAATCACATACAATGTCTCATTGGAGTGTGCATATGCCAACAATCTCCCCCTTTGGCATTGATGGCAACACTCATAAGAAATTTCAAAAGGTATCCAAAAATGTTACCAAAAATGTGAGAGCTCCCCCTGAGCATATGATTCCCATGTTTTGAATTTTCTCATCCCACTACTCCCCCTTTGGCATCAATGACAAAGGTTGTCAAGATGTCAGTAGAGTTTGTAGTTTCAACTAACCATAACCTCAACCTTGTAGTTGGGTAGTTATAATCTAAAAAAGATCTCCCAAAATCAAGTTTATACTATCCATAAACTTCTTACTATCCTTTATTGTTGTCTCAGTTCTCTTCACTGTACCGGTGAGATGCTGCAAATGCTCTGCCAGTGTTTTGCTTCCCTATGTTCATGCCTCAAAAATTTCCTTCTGCAGAGATGCTAAATAGTCCAATCTTGGACTTAGTTTGGATCTCAAATGTTTTGCCTTATTTATTATTCTTTCTTTCTCTTTTTCCAATTTGAGTAGTTCTTCCTCAAAATTTGTTATCTTCTCTTCAAAAACTGATAGTGTATCAGGTGAGTTGACAAAGTTGTCTGCAAGTTTATTGATCTCATCCTGTACCTTGCTTATTTTCTTGTCAATATCTATAGTCAAAAAGTTTGTTTTACAGGTATATTTATACAGATTTTTGTATTCTTTCAACAAATTACATAGTTCCATTAGAAGTGTGTCAAAATATCTATTACACTTCTTTATTTCCTCATCAAAGAATTTCTGTTTTTCAATTTCTACCTTATCCTTTACTGAATCTTCCTTTATTTTCTCAATTTTTTCTGAGATATATTTACACAATGTATCCAATTGACCTATAGAATCTTTGTTATCTATATTACAGTTGGGAGCAATTACCTTCAAAATTGGTAAGGTATCATCAATTGCTTTGTAAGCCTGTGAGCTGCAGTCAGTTATTTTCTTGATAGAATCTAGTAGCACCTCAGTCACATTTGTTGATTTGTATGTTGATGATGATCCAGCAATCTGAGTACTGGTGGAAGTAACCAGGCTTGTATTGACCTCTAGTAGGTCAGTTTGTGTCTTCATTTCTTTAAGCACTGATTTTCCTACTTCACTAGTTACCGGTGGCACTGTTTCCTTATGTATCTGTTCCTATTGATGTTGTTTCGGAGCCTTTAACTCTATTTTTTTCTTAGTATGTTGCATTGGCTAGGTCAGTGACTCAGTCTCTACATTTTTCTCTTTATCTTCTGCCGGTTTCTCAATTTCCCCTGCTACCGGAGGCTCATTAGCCATATCTAACTTATCAGTTGTATCTTTGTCTACTACTATGTTGATCTTCTGAGTATCAACATTCACAGTATATAGGACTTCAGGATTAGGATTATTATCCTCTATATCCATACTCTCAACTACCGGTTGATCTTTAGTAGTTGTTGTTTTCACCGATGGATTCTTTAAAGAAGGTGGGGGTAAGTTGTCTTTAACTTTGATGCTTGGTGGTCCACCAACTTTTCCTTTCCCTTTGTCTCTGTCTTTCTGATAAACCTTTATAGGTTTAGGGTTCCTGTACTCTTCTTATTTTTCTCTCTCAACCAAGAATATATCCCATCCATCTTTTGTTTCCTCTGTCACCTCATTAACTCTTCCTGCCATTAGTGAAATATGCCAGTGTGTAGTAGAGAATACTGACCAGTTTGCTTGAGCAATTAAATCATCAATTTCTTGTGGAGAGTTTACCGGATATACAGCAAGTAGCTTCTCAATTTTTATTTTCTTATCCAATTCTATCACTGCTTGTCTTCTTGCCTCAAGTCTTTTGAATAATTCATCAGGAATTTCATTGACTACTTCCATCAAAAATTTCTTGTACATATCCATGTGCAATATAACACTGTTTTCAACTTGTTCTTTCTCATCAGCTGTTAGAGTGTCATAAATTTTCTCTATATTCTTCAGTTTACCTTCCTCTATGATTTCATTTAGTAATACATCAAGAGGGGCCAAGTCTCTGTTTGTCCTTTTCTTCTTCTTGGGTGTTAGTTTCTTCTTTGGTGTGGTCTTTCTAACTGGAGATCTCACAACTTGTTGCTTTTGCCTTGTCCTCCTAGGTGAAGGTGTGGTTGCCGGTGAGGGATCTCTTTTTCTTACAACTCTTTTAAAAGTTGCAGGCATGTCACTTCCTGAAGAAGTACCTACCGGTGATAGGTGAGTTTCAAGCTATGGAGCTGCTAACTCATCCTTTGTTATGCCAGTTTTCTTCAATACATCTTCTTTAATGGATTTTGCTTGTCTGGACCCTTTCCTTACAAATGCCTCAACCTTCTTTACTCTTTTCTTTGATTGTGTTTGGCTTTCTATAGTCTCAGCACTACCAAATACTTCTTCCTTAGGTTCATTGTGGGCTTCCAGAAGTGCTTTAGCATATATTTCAACTATGTGATCATTTGTTTCATAGCCCATCTCGGTTACCCAAATTGTCCTTGGGATGACAGATTCCATCCAGATTTCATCTTTCTTGATGACAAAGCATATATCATCTTTGTATTTGTCTACAATTTTCTGAGATAACCTTACTCTTTTCTTCATTTTGATCTTTAATTCTTGGAAAAAGTCATGAATATTGTTTTCCTTGTTCTCACCCATGTTATTGAATAGTTCAGTCAATTGTTTTCCTACCGGTATGTCATATCCAAGTTCTTTGTAACCTATACTGGGAACCTGTTTTGTTATGTGTAGCATTAGGCATACTAACAGATTTCCAAATTTGAAAGTTCCTTTCTTGTCCTTCTTAATCTTTCCAAGGTTGTCAATTAGTTCATCCTTTAACCACTCACATATGTCAATTTTTGCATTATCTATGACCATGTCATAAGCACTCTTAATGCATAAACTTGAAACTGAATTAAGTCTATTAGCATGAGTAGCTTTATAACCTAATATCATACTAATGAATCTCACATTGATATCTTTTACATCATTAACCCTTAGAGACCTCTTGTTGAATGTTGCACTAGTTAGGTTTATAACTAGGTCATTGGGAACCTTCTTGGTTTTATCTGGTCTGTTACCGATGGTTGGTAACCCTGTGGCAGCTTTCACAACTTCCTTGGTGATCTTATGGATTGCATCTAACTAGAAAAATTCTCCATGTACCCTGCTTAAAACTATCCTAATCACATCCTTTGGAAATTCAGGAATGCTAAGGATCTCTATAAATCCTAGGGTCTCAATGATCTTGTGTTCATCTTTAACATTGTCGGTATTATCACATATCATGGTTTTATATATGGTTTTAATTTTCTCATCTCCTAACTCTTCAATGTTGTAGTGGATGTACATTCTAGGGTCTTTAGCATATACAACTCCCTTAAGAATTTGAGAAAAAGCACCTAAGGTATCATCCTTCTTTGCTATCTCAGGAACTAACTGAAATATGGGCTTAGGTCTTTTTATTACTTCAACAACAGTAGGGTTTTCTATATATTCAATTGCAGAGGTGGATGCCATGATTAAATACCTTTTATTTCCTTGGATGGATGATTTCTTGGAGTGTTCTTTCTTCTTGCTCGAAATGCCTTAGCTCAGAATCTTTGCGCTCTCTGAAAATTTGAAATCACGGTGAAATGAAATGGAGCCAAAACCTTTACTTTTATAATGTCTTTTCACCATCTACCACATTAATTGCATGCCGGTTAAGTATTCACTTAACATTGTCTACCGGTAATAGATAATTTTCAACTTCTTATCTCTAACCGAGGGAATAATTAGCACATGTGTCATTAGATTGCCAAACCCTCAAGGAAATTTTCTTCAATTAGATGAAGAACTTCCTGTCGGTGGAGCACTGCTTTGTCCTGCCAGTGAAGCATCACTTTATCCTGCCGGTGAAGCATTGACTTGTTCTACTGGTGGAGGAGTATTCCCAATATTTAGATCAGCTTTTCTAATCTATTGTTTTGAAAATTCTTGCTTAACCTCTTCAACCTTTTCTTTACCTTTTAAGCTAGAACTTTTGTTGTCTACCGGTGTTCCTTTACTTTTACAGAATTTAGCAATACGCCCAATCTTGTTACATGCATAACAAGTTACATTATTCTTCTAAATAGCTTTCCCATAACCTATGTCGGTTTGTGTTCTGCATTGATTAGATAAATGTCCAAATCTTCCACAAAGATAACATCTCACATTCATTCTGCAGTTTTCAAAGTTGTGACCTACTTTGTTGCATTTAGAGCATTGACTGGTGGGTGTGTTGATATTCTGATAATTTCTAGATCTACATTCATTTTCTCTATGACCATACTTATTACAGTTAAAGCATTTACCATTGAATTTATAAGCATTAGGTTGTCTTACCGGTTTGCTGTGATCCTAAGTATTTGTAGTACCGGAGCTTTCACCAACTTCAAAGCCAATTCTAGAAGTGTCACCTTTAGGTTTTTGATTCTTCAGCAAGGTGCCAAGTTCCTCTGAGATTTTCTTGAATTTTTCTTTGTGTTGATTTGTAGTTTCTAGTTCTCTTTCCAAGATTTCTTTTTGTCTCATTAGTTCATTTGAGTCATTCTTAGTATGCATCAGATCTGTCTTCAACTTGTCATTTTCATAGCTAAGTCTTGTATTCTCATTTGCTGCATCACTTAGTCTTCTGGTCAATTCTTCTTCATTCTTCTTCCTATCCTCAATCTCTTTGCAAAATATCATAGTAATATCCTGCATTTCATTTTTTGTTGTCATGTTCTCTTGTTTCAACTTGCTTATCTGATCATTAAGTGATTCCGTTTCATCATTCTCATTTTGCAATTTTTCACAAAGTTCTCTTCTCTTATTTCTTGCAATAGTAAAATTTTCTTAAAGTGCATGAATGATATCCTGAGCTACCCTTAAATCATCTTCTAATTTGATATTTTTCAACTTTTTTGCATCATAGTCTGTAAGAGCTCCTTCCAGTTGCTTCATTATATTTTCCATCTTTACCGGTGTCAAGATCTTCCTCAAGTTGTTAGGATTTTGAAAATAGAGGACCAGGCTCTGATACCAATTTTTAGGGGTCCCATAGATACTGAGAGGGGGGGGTGAATCAGTATCTAGCCGGTAATTAGAATTTCTTAACTTAAGACATGCAGAACATAATATAACAGTGTACCGATATGCAAGAAATAATGCAATAAACAGAATCAAGAACATCCACATGAAAAGCACACCATAACACAAGATTTTAACGAGGAAACCCAGTGTGGGAAAAACCTCAGTGGAATTTGTGACCCACAATATTCACTCACTGGCTAATAAGAGAATATTACTTACAATAGGGGCCTGCACATGCAGGAAGGCCAACTACCTAGAGCTCACTGCTCAATGGGAAGTCACACTGACTTACAAATAAGGATTATACTAATCCAATAACTTGTACTGCTTTACAATAGCATCTTCAATGCCAAATTCAGTACCGGTTCCTGCTCTGTTCTTTACATATACCCTTTGACCTATATTTCACAGATTAGGTCTGCCTAATATTTTCCTTTTTACTTCTACATTACTCCTACAAATGTCTACAATGGTCTCCTTTATATATAAGAGTCATTTTACAATTTTCAAGTCAGCTTACAATAATAAACTAAATATTGTATAACAAAATCCCATCAGCCTCTGTGCCAGTATACTTCGTTTCTTCTGTGCTGGTGCTGGTGTCCTAAGTGCCGGTGTAGAGTGTGATCTACTGATGTCGGTGCACTAACTTGCTAGTTTTATGCTTTGTCGGTATAACGTCTTTTCAGTGCCATAGGATTGCAAGGTTGCCATCAATGAAAAAACCTTCAATCACATACAATGTCTCATTGGAGTGTGCATATGCTAACAAGGTTCTAGACAAAGAGTAGTGATATTTATTTGAAATAATCAGGTAATTTAAAATCTTGTACTATCCCTAGTCTTTCCTTCCTAAATTTGGAGTTATAGTATAAAACCCTAGTTGCAAAAGATGGCTCCCTCATGAAAACATTAAGGACAAATGGATTATATGAAAAGAAATTTAGATGATGATTTCTTGGACCAATTGATGCCCTCGACAAATGATAAACAACAGGGGCAAAGATTTGTGAATGGAAAAACCCTAGGGGAAGGGTTAACTGATAAAACATTCCACTTGGTGGATGCTAATATACCGATGAATGGGTTAGAAATGTTATGTTGGCAATTAACACTCATTGGATGCATTTTGTTGTCATTGATGGTTGTTAGGACCCGAGAAGGACAACTAAGAGGGGGGGTGAATCAGTTGTGAACCAGTTGTCAATACATTATAATCCAAATGCAAATTATTTCAACATAAATCTAATGCCAGTAAACCAAACTTAAGTGTCGGTAAAATAGATTAACAGATATATAAATACCGGTATAACTTAATGCATGAAACATAAAGAGAAACAACATCCATAACACATGACACAAAGATTTTGATGTGGAAACATGGTAAGGGGAAAAACCATGGTGGGAGACATTACCCACAATCAGATGATACTACTACAAAAAGTAAGTGTATACAAATGGGTTCTAAACATGTAGAAAGGCCAACCCCCTAGAGCTCACTGCTCAATTATAAAATAGGAGTCACACTGACTACAATTGGATGGTTAAATCCAATAACAATGTACTTCTCAAAATAGCGTCTGCAATGTTGGATTCAGTACCAATTTAAGCTCTGAAAATGAGTGCTAAACACCTTCATAACCTTCCTTCAACCTTCAAATAATATCTGCATCATTTGCACAAGGATATGCTTATTTTTTCTCTTCAATATTTGAACACACTAATACCATGATCCTATATCCTGATCTTCAATAAGATCTTACAATCATATATACAAAACCTAAGACCAAATATATAGATCGACTCACTAAAGATATTACAATTAAATCAATTAAACATATGTCTTGATGTAATACAACATGTCAGCTTAATACATTTACCATATTATCCAATCAATAAACTATTTCCAAAACATTTCATGCTGATCTGGAATAGATAACATGTACCGGTCCATAACCTAGACCTATCTGCCGGACCTATCTGTCGGTAAAGGCAAATCTGTCAACCCAATTAGAACAATAAGAAAAACACCAAAACCAAACTACCAATCCATGTCTTCAACATAATGAAATGTTCTCCAGATGATAACAAGTCATCATCTCTGCCGGTGAACAATATAACCTATGGGTGAACACATACCGGTAACTGCGCATAAGCCATGAAGATAAGTGTTGACATCAATGACAAAACCAATGTAACACATGACAAAGTCATCCATACCAGTGAACATAATATAGACCTCCAAGAAGACAAGTGTTGACATCAATGACAAAACCAATGTAACACATGATGAAGTCATCCATAATACCAATGTTCTGTTGGCAATTAACACTCATTGGATGCATTTTGTTGTCATTGATGGCAACAAGATTTGATGAAAGTCACAAAACGGTACTAGGAGGCCTATATCGGTAGATACCGACATTGGAAGCATTCAGGGCTACACCAGCACCAACACTAACATCAGTACTTTAAGGAAGCCGACATCAAGAAAGATTTAATTTTAGTAAATCATTTTCTAATTATTGTCAAGGCCGACATTGAATATCTTTTGTAAATGCATTGTAAGCCAACATAAGGCATATCATATGTAATATGTATATAAGTCAGTTTGCTAGGTCAATTTAATATATATAGAAGATGGTATTATGATGGTATAGAGATAGACATACAACAAAACTATAAGATACGAAATATATGTATGGAGATCATTTTTGTATGTGAACATTGTATCATGCAATTATCTATAGATAGATTGGAAAGCAATCTTGGAGGAGAAGTAATACCGGTAATAGTTCAAGACTGTGAACTGGTATAGAGCATAATAGAACCAGAACTCTATTTGGCATAGCAGATGCATTCTAGAGTTCATTTTCAATAATTTACTTTGGTAGAAAGCTTGTAGTTAGTGAGGCTCTTTAGTGATGAGCAGTATGCTCTAGGCAGTGTGCCTTCCTACAAGTGCAGGCCCCTGTTTATGTAATATCTTTTCATATGGCCAGTGAACTGATATTGTGGGTCATAAATCCCACTGTTGTTTTTCCTCATTGAGGTTTTACACCTATAAATTTTGTGTTATGGTCTTCATTTATGTGGTTGATTTATTTGCTTCTTGTTATATGCAGAACATTGATTCATTCCCCCTCTTAGTGTTCTTTGGTCCCAACAATTGGTATCAGAGCCTGGTACCCTGGAAGAAGTTTAACATCTTGAGGAAGATCTTGAAACCAAAATCTTTGAACATGGCTATGAAAAAGCAACCTGAGATGGCTCTTGAGGATTATGATGCTGAAAGGATGAAGAACTTAATTCTGCAAATGAATTCATTTCTATTCTATAGGAAAGGTTGTCATCTACTCAAGCCAAAAGAAAAGAACTTTTGCAACAACTGGATGAGGAGGAGAAGAATGTTCTTAAGGAACAGTGTCAGAAACTAGTCAAGCAAATATGCTCATGAAGAATGAAATGCAAGATCTGACCATGAGGTTATAAAAAGATATTGAGGACAAAAAGAAGCGGGAAGATAGTCTTACTTTATCTTTGAAGAACAAGTTTGATGAATGTGGAAGATTGACTCATGAGTATAATTTGTTGAGAACTGATTTGGCACAGTCCTGGAATAATGAACAAGAACATGAAAGGCAAATAACTACTTCGAGAGATGATCTGACTAGTGCAAGTGAATATAAAGAAAAGTTTAGGATCAGTGTTGCACAATTGGATGATTTACTGAAAAGACAAAGATAGATTCATGATTCTAGAGGACTTGGATTTGTACAAGGTGAAAGCTCTGGTACTTCTAATGAAGATCAAACAAACGGTATGCAGAACTCATCAGAATAGAGGAAACTAGTAAGGCAATCTAATGCTTATAAATTCAATGGTAGATGTTTTGTTTGCAATAAATTTGGGCACATGGATAAACAATGTAGAAATAAGACAAATCAAAACTACACTTTTGTTCCCGATCAATGCACAAGCTGCAATAAATATGGTCATAAATCAGAAGATTGTAGAATGAATGTTAAATATCACGCATGTGGAAAATTTGGACACTTTGATAATCATTGTAGGTCAATAAATAATAATAATACCGAATATGTCAAAGCAATTTAGAAAAACAATGTTACATGTTATGCATGCAACAAAATAGGTCATATTACTAAGTATTGTAGAAGCAAGACTTAACCATCTAATAATGGTGCAGACATTGAGAAAGGGAAGTAGAAGGTAGATGAAATACAACAAGATCACACCAAGAGATGGGTTAGAAAATTTGAAGAACAAAGTGGAGATGGATCTATACTGGCAAATCCATCAGTAGAACAGAGTATTCCTCCATGAGAAAGAAATTCCACTGGTAACTGAGGCATAAGCCTTAGGGGCTGGCAAAGTCACTGCTAAATTTTTCTTATCACCCTGGAAGAGATCTGAGGAGATCTGGAAAGAAATCTGGAGAACTGTGTTTAACATCGATGAAGGTTACCCCGACACTTAACTATGAAACCGACATCTGTAGGGTTGTTGGTGAAGCATTAATGATAGGAAATTAGGGGTTTATTCGTTGATAAAAGAAGATAAGTGAATTCATTTTCAATTACCGAGCATTCAAGAAATCAGAGCGAAGTAAAGACAAACTAAGAGTGAGAAAAGCATTGAGAGAGGATTTTGAGCAGTTATATGAAGCACTCTTTCACTAGCATTCACTCTGATATTTTCCGAAATGGCATCTGGATCTTCCACTTCTACTTTTATTGCAAATCCAACAATCATCAAAATTAAGGATAGGTTTAGGCCAGTCTTTAAGGAGGTTCCCAAAATTGTGAAGAAGGAAGACTCCGTGGGAGCGTTTTCTAGGGTTCCTGAAGGAGTAATGTAAGTTGAAGATGTGAGGGCATACATCCACTACACTCTTGAGGATCTAGGCAATGAAGGCATAAAAAGCATGTATCAGTCAGTGATAGTGGGAGACTCTAAAAATATTAAACTAGAATTTAAGGCAATTGAGGATCCAGGGTTAACCGATATTTTGTATTTACCGAGATTCAGGGATGAGATGATCAGATACATTTTGAGAAGGGTTCATAATGAATTCATTTGGTTAGACACACCCTACATGCTCACAAAGGAAGCTATACAAGTTTTCACTGGCTTACCTAGGGTTGGACAAGAGCTTGGTAAGAAAATATCCAACATAGAGGCTCAAAAACTCATTGGTTCCACGCCAAATAATAGATCAATGAGGATAAGCACAATAACTGACTTAGACATAAAATTTACAAGCATGATAATAGGATATAAGGTAACTCAATCCAACCGATTGAATTTTGTTTCAAGTTCATGCATTCATGTTGCATATCAAATGTTAAGAAGTAATGTGAAGTATGACTTATGTGAATGGATGAGGAGTGAGTTAATGTTAAACCTTAAAAAGATCAAAGGAACCAAGAAAGGCACATTCAGATATGGAAACTTAATTGTCTGTTTGATGTTTTATTTCCTGAATGAGCTACCTGGTTTAGGAAAGAAGCAATGGGCTCATGACATACTAGTAGGTATGCAAATCAAAATGGCTATCACTAGTCTTGGTATTGGTAGGGATGCGAAGCTCTAGAGTTACTTCAAGAAATTTCAGGAGAACATGAGGCAAAGGGAAAGAATCTCTAAGAACATTATGTAGAAGTATTCCACTGACATATGTTTCAAGGTGAAAACTGATGAAACACTCATGGAAGCAGTTGAACCCAGGCAAATCTGGATCACTGAGCTTGGATATGAGGTAGATGATAGTATTTTTGAGATTTATACATAGATGTTGTTAGATGCCCCATTAGATGACAAGACATAGCACTTTGGTACAACAAGAGACAAGGCTCTTGAAGTGAAAACAGGTTTCAATGGAAAAAGGAGAGAGAATAAAATTGATAAAATGTCTGCATATGTGCAGAATGTGATTCACAAAATAGACACTCAGCTAGGTTCCAAATCTAAATAGGTAGTCAAATCGACAAAGGTTGCTATTGAAGAAGTGAAGAATCCACAAGTTCACATTTCCCCAATCACTTCTGACTCTAACCTTGAGGATAATGAGCCTCTGTCTTTCAGAAGGGTGCAAAGGAAGGATGTGGTAAAAAAACTAGTAGAGAAATAAAAGGTAGAACCAAGGAGGAGACTTTTCAGAAAGGCAGCTTAGCCTACTGCACCTCCACCACTAGTAAGGAAGCCTATGCAAAAGAGGAAACTAGTCACACTAGCAACAATAAGCAAAAAGAAGAAGGGTGATGATACTGGATCAAGTAAGACAATAATGACCTATTCTAAAATTATTGATGAAGTGGAAAAAGATGGGATATTAAAGAATTTATCAAAATATTATGAAGATTTTGAAGAGAGTGAGCAAAATGAGTTAGATGAAGCTATTTTATTGTATATAGATATCTATAGGAAGGCATAAGTTGAAATTTTGAAAGAGATAACTTTATCTCTATACAATAAACTTGAAGCTAGGAGACTTGATCCTATCAAGAGGGATAAAGAAATCAAGGAAGTTGCACTTTTGGAACAATGTGGTACTATAAATAATGAAGAGATGAAAAGATGTATAGATACTGCTAATAGGACAATTTTTCAGTAGTAAAAACTGGTAGATAAGTCTTATAATGGGTAGAGTGAATGAGGTGGTAAATGAGACAAGTAAGGGGTGGACAAAATTCTTTCAGAAAAACCCAGACTTTCTCACATCTCAGGAAGGATTTTCAAAAGGCAACATCCCCAATAATTCCTGACAAATCAAAAGGAAAGGGTATTTTAGGTAGTTCTACTCCAATTTTGACACAATCACAACCAGTTGCAACTAAAGGCATACATCCACAACCGATAGTCACAGAGAGTGTACAGTTTATACCGGCATAAATTAATTTTGAGCAGGAGATTGTATAGGACATTGGAAACACTGTGGATAATACTCCACTGATAGTAACCGATACTGCATCAAGTGGTGAAGCCACCGGTACAAAAGAGGTTGAGTTTAAATCAAATGAGTCCATACCAGTAGGAAAAATAGATTCACTGGCAAGAGTTTTGGCAATTGACACTTCTCAAGTCGAGAAGAAATCAGTTTATGAGTTACGTCCAATAGAACTAATGATGATGGCCACTCAAAAATTGTTAAAGGAAGGAACTATAGACAAAGGGTTAATTGATCAGTCGGTCTCTTTATTATATAGAATAATGCCTGGCTGTCAGATAGAGGATGGAGCAAGCCCTTCCGGTAAGCTCAAAGATTTAACGAAACACATATCAAAAAAACTTTGGACAATTTCTCTATAGCTAAAAGAGCAACTTTTGATTAGCTTATAGAAACTGGGAAGAAGAAGATAGAGGACAAACTTATCTCTATTGAGATTTGTTTGAAACAATGCACCAATATTTACCGAGTATGTTGTAATATAAGAAGTCTAATAGCCAATTTAAATGATAGATTTAAAGAATTATATGAAAAAATGGCTACTATTGCTAATTCTTTTGATGGGCTAACTACACTAACTACATCTATTGATGGACAAATTTTGTCCTTGGAGAACCAAGTTTTGCTTTTGAGAAAGAAAAAGATAAAATACTGAGGAGAGCAAGAAATCCAAGACTTGACTCTTTGGGTGTTCACAAGAGAGAATTCATGGATATGCTACCCAAGCCCACACCGGTAGATACCTAGGAGAAGAAATGAATTTCCCACTTACTCAGTGGACTTGCATCAGTATCAGATACTTTCAAATTGGGCTAGGACACATATCGTCAGTTGCTGCAAAAGGCATACCCAAAAATTCTGAAGATGACTAAGCTCGAATGACTCTAACTTTATTCTTTCATTTTTTCTTCTTTCACTGGTCTTTGGAATTAATGTCAAAGGGAGAGTATATACATACATGAAAAATATCAGGGAATATGATTCAGTTGAAGTGTGTTGCTCCGGGGGAGCACACCAGCAGGGAATCCATTTTTCACATGAGTGTTGCGATAAATGCCAAAGGGGGAGATTGTTGGCAATTGACACTCATTGGATTCATTTTGTTGCCATTGATGCCAACAAGATCATATAGAAGGCAACAAGATTTGATAGAAGTCACAAACTGGCACTAGGAGGCATATACTGACAAATAGCGACATTGGAAGCATTCAGGGCTACATCGGCATCGACACCGACATCGACATCAGTACTACAAGGAAGCTGACATCAAGAAAGATTTATTTTAGTATATCATTTTGTAATTATTGTCAAGGCTGACATTAAATATCTTTTTTAAATGCATTGTAAACCGACATAAGGCATATCATATGTAATATGTATATAAGTCAGTCTACTAGGTCAATTTAATATATATAGAAGATGGTATTATGATGGTATAGAGATAAATATATAGCAGAACTGTGAGATGTGAAATATATGCATGGAGATCTTTTTTGTATGCAAAAATTTTATCATGCAATGATCTATAGATAGCTAGGAAAGAACTCTTAGAGGAGAAGTAATATCGGTAATAGTTCAAGACTGTGAACCGGTACAGAGTAGAACCAGAACCAGAATTCTATTTGGCATAGCAGATGCATTCTTGAGTTCATTTTCAGTAATTTACTTTGGCAGAAAGCTTGTAGTCAGTGAGGCTCTTTAGTGATGAGCAGTATGCTCTAGGTAGTGTGCCTTCCTGCAAGTGTAGGCCCCTGTTTATGTAATATCTTTTCATATGGCCAGTGAACTAATATTGTGGGTCACAAATCCCACCATGGTTTTTCCTCATTGAGGTTTTCCACATATAAATTCTATGTGTTATGGTGTTCATTTAAGTGGATGATTTATTTTCTTCTTGTTATATGCTTACTTGTTTACTGGTACATACATGCATGGTTTAGAAAGTTAAATATTATTGATTCTGACAAAACACTGATTCAACCCCCCCCCCCTCCCAGTGTTCTTTGATCCCAACATGTTCAAGTCATGGTGTGGACAAAGGAATTTGATTTCCCCATTATCAAGTCCTTGGCAATATGATTTGGGTAAGTTGGTAGTGTCGGGTGTTTTCATGGATGTCGACCTACTCAAAGTTGTTGCAAATAAATATGACCATATTTCAAGGGTTATTAGGGGGAATGATGTTGGTATTATGGATGAATTTGTCATGTGTTTCATTGGTTTTGACATTGATGTCAACACTTGTCTTCATGGAGGTTTACATTATGTTCACTGGTATATGGTTAGTGACTTGTGCATAGTTACCGGTATGTGTTCACCAGCAAGTTATATTGTTCACCGACAGCAATGATGACTTGTTATCATATGGAGATCATATGGTTATGTCGAAGACATGGATTGGAAGTTTGGTTTTGGTGTTTTGCTTATTGGTCTAATCGGGTTGACAGATTTGCCTTTACTGACAGATAGGTCTAGGTTATGGACCGGTACATATTATCTATTTTAGATCTGCATGACACGCTATGGAGATTGTTTATTCATTAGTAAATACATTGAGACGACATGTTGTATCACATCAAGACTTATTTGTAATTGGTTTATTTGTAATATGTTTATTGAGCCAACCTATTCATTTGGTCTTAAGTTTTGTATAAATGATTGTAAGATCTTATTGAAGATTATAATGATGAGTGTGTCTGAATATTGAAGAGAAAAAATAAGTAGATCCTTGTATGAATCACGAAGACATTATTTGAAGGTTGAAGGAAGGTTATGAAGGTGTTTTGACACTTATGTTCAGAGCTTAACTGATACTGAATCTAGCATTGGAGATGCTATTTTGAGTAGTACATTATCATTGGATTTAACCATCTAGTTGTGTAGTCAGTGTGACTCCTAATTTTTGATTGACCAGTGAGCTCTAGGTAGTTGGCCTTTCTGCATGTACAGACCCCATTTTGTATACACATACTATCTGTAGTAGTATCATCTAATTGTAGGTATGGTTTCCCATCGTAGTTTTTCCCTTACCAGGTTTCCACATCAAAATCTTTGTGTTATTTGTTGTGGATGTTGTTTCTCTTTATGTTTCATGCATTAAGTTACACTTGTATTGCTATATCCATTAATTTGTTTTACCGACACTTAAGTTTGGTTTATCGGCATTAAGTTTAAATTGGAATAACTTTCATTTGGATTACAATTTATTGACAACTGGTTCAAAACTAATTCACCCCCCTCTCAGTTGTCCTTCTTGGGACCTAACAATTGGTATCAGAGCTAAGTCCTCTTTTTGCAGAAGACTAACAGCTTGAGGAGATCCTATGGCAACAAATATTTTTCTGGAAGGACAGTCCGAAGCTTGATGGAACTAACTGTGGTATATGGAAGATCAGAATGGAAACACATTTGAACAACATTGGAAGAGATATATTGGATGTTACAAAGAATGGTTGTGTTTCTCCTATTCTGAATCAACCTCATCCACCAACATTGGCTAAGGACATGGACAATGATTGCAAAGCAAGAGAAGCACTTTTGAGTACATTATTAGATCAATAAATCATGGGATTATCAAACCGATCTACTGCTAAATCTATTTGGGATAAACTAGAGACATTGAATGAAGGAGATACCACTGTCAAAATTGCAAAATTGGAATGGTACCGAGTCAGGTATGAAAACTTGAAAATGGAAGAAGATGAAAGAATTTCATCATTTATGGAAAGAGTTAATGAAATTGTTCTAGGAATACAATGCTGTGAAGGATCCTTAAGTGATGATGAAATTGTGTCTAAAGTTTTAAGAGCTTTGCCACCAGCTTACAAAATGAAAGTGACTACTATTAATGAAATGAGAACAATGCCTTATACTTCAGTTTCTAGAGATACTTTGGTTGGAAAACTTTCAACATTTGAACTTGAGGAATTTGGTCTTGTTGCTTCTATAAAAACTGATTTAGCTTTCAGAGAATCATTGTCATCATTAGCATTTGACAAAACTGATTGGAAAACACTTTATGCAAAAGAACTTGAAGATATGAGGAGAGAAAATGAAGAACTTGAAGAACTTGAAGCACTATTTGCAATGAAGATTCCTAAAGGTCCAACATGAAGTAAGTATGAAGGTAAAGCACCTCTCAAATGTTTTAACTATAATAAAGTTGGTCATATAGCATCTAGATTTCCTGATAGACATGCAGGACTAAGGGAGGAAGCAAAAAGATCATATAAGCCTAACCCTAAATATCAGAGATATAGATTAAAGAAAAATAGAGATAAGTCATATTACTATGCAGATGAAGGTGTTACAGATGACTCAGATGAAGATCCAATAGATAGCGGATGGGATTTTGTTGCAATAAAGGAAGATCAACCGGCACCTATTTTCAAACTGGTAGAGTAGGCACTTGTAGCAAAATTTGAAGAAAAGGATGAATGGATTATAGATTCTAGATGCTCGCATCATATGCCTGGTGATAAAAGAAAATTCTTATCTTTTCAAGAAATTCATGGAGGTCTAGTAAGGTTTGGAGATGATAAAGCTTGTTTAATCAAATGAAAAGGCACTATATCTTTGGATGGTAAGCATAATACTAACAATGTTTATTATTTAGAAGGTTTAAAGCATAATCTTTTGAGTGTTGGTCAATTAATTGAAAAAGGATTTCAGTTACAATTCAAGAATGGTAAATGCAAAATCATAAATAGAACTAGATTGGAGATTGCAACCGGTAATCAGACTAAAGGTAATATATTTCACTTGAATACCAGTGATAAGACATGTTTAATTGCACACATTGATGAAAGTTGGTTATGTTGGTATTTTGGATATGTTGATATGGTTTTGTCATTGATGTCAACACTTGTCAACATTTATCAGCACTTGGAGACTCTTGATTATGTTCACCAGCAAGTCAATGACTTATGCACAGTCATCGATATTTGGTTCACCGGTAGGTTATATTGTTCATCGACACTTGGAATGACTTGAAGACTACTTGGTTATGTTGAAGACACTATTTGATCACTCAGTTTTGGCAATTTGGTTATTGATTTATTTGGGTTTGCGTATTTGTTGTTACCGGCAAATAGGTTCATGTTATGCACCAGCAAGCATATTTATTCTAGATCAGCATGACACATCATGAAGATGATTTATTATTATTGTAAATGCATTGAGTCAACATGATGCATTGCATAATGATTTATTTGTAATTAATTTTATTGTAATATCTTTAGTGAGCCGACCTACTCAATTGGTCTTAGGTTATGGTATAAATGTAAGATCTCATTTGTGAGATTGATATGATAATGTAAGTAAGTGCGAATAAGGTATATGCGAATATAAGCAAAGCTATACACATAGACATCATTCAATATTGAAGTAAGGTTTGAAGAAGGCATATCAGAACTAAACCGATACTAAGTTCAGCATATGAAGATGCTATTTTGAGCAGTACATTATCATTGGATTTAACCATCCAAATGTAGTTAGTGGGACTCCCATTTTTTGATTGAGCAGTGAGCTCTAGGCAGCTGGCCTTTCTACATGTGTAGACTCCATATTGTAAACACATACTATCTGCAGTAGTATCATCTGATTGTGGGTAAGGCTTCCCACTATGGTTTTTCCCCTTACAGGGTTTCCACATACAAATATATGTGTTATGTGTTGTGGATGTTATTGTCTTTCTATTTCATTCATTAATCTTTACTGATACTACAATTAACTGACAAAATTGTCTACCGACATAAAGTTTGATTTACCAGCATTAAGCATTAAGTTTTGATTAAGTTAATTTTTGTTTGAATTTATTGGACACCTAATTCACCCCCCCTCTCAGTTGTCTCCAGGATGTCACAATTGGTATCAGAGCCTAGTCCTCCTTTTGCAGAAGTTTAACAGCTTGAGGATGGAGACAGAACTAACTATGGCATATGGAAGATCAGGATGGAGACACATTTGAATTGCATTGGAAAGGACATATGGGATGTTACAAAGAATGGTTATACTTCTCCTACTCAAGGTCAACCTATTCCACCAACCTTGGCTAAAGATGAGGAAAATGATTGCAAAGCAAGAGAAGCACTTTTGAGTGCATTGTCAGATCAGCAAATCATGGGATTATCAGACAGATCTACTGCTAAAGATATTTGGGACAGATTGGAAACATTGAATAAAGGAGATTCCAAAGTCAAAATTGCAAAACTTGAATGCTTCCGGGTCAAGCATGAAAATATGAAAATGGAAGAAGATGAAAGGATTTCTGCTTTTATGGAAAGAGTAAATGAAATTGTTTTGGGTAGACAATGTTGTGGAGGAACCTTAAGTGAAGATGAAATTTTTTCTAAAGTTTTAAGAGCATTTCCACCGACATATAAAATGAAAGTTACTGCTATAAATGAATTGAGAACAATGCCTAATACATCAATATCTAGAGACACTTTGGTTGGAAAACTTTCAGCTTTTGAACTCAAGGAATTTGGTCCTGTTGCTACAATTAAGACAGATTTAGCTTTCAAGGCATCATCATCATCTGCAACGTCATCATTATCTGAGAAATCTGATTGGAAAGCCTTCTATGCAAGAGAACATGAAGAAATCAGAAAGGAGAATGAAGAACTGGAAGAGCTTGAAGCACTATTTGCAAGGAAAATGCCTAAAGGTCTAGTTGGAAGTAAGTATGAAGGTAAAGTGCCATTTAAATGTTTTAGCTACAATAAGATTGGTCATATGGCTTCTAGGTGTCCTGATAGACATGCAAGATTGAAAGAAGAAGCTAAAAGAACATATAAGCCTAACCTTGATCATCAGAGATACAAATTCAGGAAGAATAGAGACAAATCTTGTTATTATGTTGATGGAGTTACAAATGATTCTGATGAGGATGTGATAGACAATGGATGGGATTTTGTTGCTATAAAAGAAGATCAACCATCACCTACTATTCAACCGGTAGAGCAAGCCCTAGCAGCTAAAATTGAAGATAAGGATGAATGGGTCATTGATTCAAGAAGTTCACATCATATGACTGGTGATAAGAGTAAATTCTTAACCTTTGAGGAATATAATGGAGGTCTAGTGAGATTTGGAGATGATAAAGCTTGTATGATCAAATGAAAAGGAACTATATCTTTTGATGGTAAGAACAATACTAATAATGTTTACTATGTTGAAGGTTTGAAGCATAATCTTTTGACTGTTGGTCAATTAGTTGAAAAAGGATTTTAGTTACAATTCAAGAATGGTAAATGCAAAATCTTAAACAGAACTGGTTTGGAAATTGCAACCGGTAATCAGACTAGAGGTAATATCTTTCATTTGAATAACAATGAGAAAGCATGTTTGATTGCTCATATTGATGAAAGTTGGTTATGGCATAAGAGACTTTGTCATGTAAACCTTGATTGCATTGTGAAAATTAGTACAACTAAGGCAGTAAGAGATTTACCTAAGATTGTTAAACCTCACAATCTGGTATGTAAGGAATGTCAATTTGGAAAGCAAGTTAGAGCATCTTTTAAGAGTATACCAGATAAATCCAATAATGCTCTTGATTTAATTCATACTGATTTATGTGGTCCAGCGAGAACTAGAAGTATACAAGGAGATAGATATTTTATGCTAATCATTGATGACTATTCTAAAATGTGTTGGGTTACTTTTCTCAGGGAAAAATCAGAAGCCTTTGAGAAATTCAAACGATTCAAGGTGATGGTAGAAAATAAAACCGGTAAGAAAATCAAATGTTTGAGATCAGATCAAGGAGGTGAATTCACATCTAAAGAATTTAATACATTCTGTGAAGTGAATGGGATCAAAAGATAGTTATCAGCACCCCAGACACTGCAACAGAATGGAGTTGTGGAAATGAAAAATTAAACTATCTTGGATGCAGCTAGAAGTATGATATCAGAAGAAAACCTACCTCATACATATTGGAGAGAAGCTATGAATACAACAATTTACACATTCAATAGAGTTCACATCAAAGGTGAAATTGGTAAGACCCCTCATGAACTATGGTTTGGTAATACTCCTACTCTTAAATATTTCAGAATATTTGGAAGTAAATGCTATATTAGAAGAGATGAGTATATTGCCAAATTTGATCCGAGAAGTGATGAAGGAATATTTCTTGGTTATTCATCTAAGAGCAAGGCATATAGATGTTTTAACAAAAGATTGCAGAAAATTGTTGAGAGTGCAAATGTGAAGATTGATGAACATTTTAGAGGAAATTCAAGGTACATGGACTCTGAACCGGAAATAGAGATAATAAGAAACAAACCTACTATGAGTACACTGGTACAGAATGTTGATCCAATTACACCGGCATCATCTGAGGATTCAATAGTCACTGAAGAACAACAACAATTAAAAACACCCAGGTATGTAAGATTGAACCACTCTGAAGATCGGATAATTGGAAACAAGTATGAAGGAGTTATGACTAGAGGAAGATTGGCAAATGAAGAGGTATGTCTTATTTCTCAAATTGAACCTACATCAATTAATGAGGCATGTGAAGATAAATATTGGATTAAAGCTATGGAAGATGAATTGGAACAAATTGAAAGGAATAACACTTGGTCATTGGTTCCTCGACCTAAAGACAAAAATGTAGTTGGAACTAAATGGGTATTCAAAAATAAACTTAATGAAGATGGCAATGTAATTAGAAACAAAGCAAGATTAGTGTGTAAGGGATATTCATAGAAAGAAGGAATTGATTACAATGAAACCTTTGCACCGGTAGCTAGAATTGAGGCAGTCAGACTATTATTGGCTTTTGCAGCTCACAAGAACTATAAAGTATATCAAATGAATGTTAAATGTGCATTTCTGAATGGAGATCTTGAAGAAGAAGTCTATATTGAACAACCTGATGGATTTTCTTTGACAGATGACAAAGATATGATTTATAGGTTAAGGAAAGCTTTATATGGATTAAAGTAAGCTCCAAGAGCTTGGTATGCTAGATTGGACAAATATCTTTTGAAGCTTGGTTACACTAAAGGTAATGCTGACATCAATCTATATTACAAAGTAACTAATGATGACATATTGGTTATTGAATTTTTTGATATAATCTTTGGAGGAGACGATGGATTGTGTAAAGACTTTTCTAATAAAATGCTGGTAGAATTTGAAATGTCTATGATTGGATAGATAAAATTCTTTTTAGGATTGCAGATTTCATAGATTGATAAAGGTATATTCTTATGTCAATCTAAGTACTTGAATGAATTACTAAAGAAATTCGGTATGGAGAAATCTAAACCGGTAAGCACACCTATGACTACAACTGATAAATTATCATTGAAGGATGAATCAACACCTATTAATCCGACTAGATACAAGTCTATGATAGGAGGTTTACTATATTTGACACAAACAAGACCTGATATTATGAATGCAGTATGTATTGTTTCAAGATTTTAGAGTAATCCTAAAGAAAATAATGAATCAACAGTAAAAAGGATTTTCTGGTACCTACAAGGCACTACAAATCTTGGCTTATGGTAACCTAGAGATGAAAACTTTGATTTATGTGCATACACAGATGCAAATTGGGTAGGAGATGTAGATGATAGAAAAAGCACCACCAACGGAGCATTTTTTCTTGGTAGTAGAGATTAATTTCATGGTTGAGCAAGAAATAGAGTTGTACATCACTATCAACAGCTGAATCAGAATATGTTGCAACAACAACTCATTGCACACAGGTATTATAGATTAAACAAATGTTGAAGGACATAAAGGTAAAATGCAAGGAACATATAACTATTTACTATGATAATATGATAGCAATTGATATATCTGAGAACCCGATATTTCACTCTAAGACTAAACATGTTTCTGTCAAATTCAATTTTCTAAAAGAGAATGTTGAAGCAAAAGAAGTGAAATTGGTTTATGTGAGTACTAAAGAGCAGATTGCAGATATTTTTACTAAGCCTTTGCCTAAGGAGACTTTTGAATATCTCAGAGAGATGCTTGGAGTTCTACCCCCACTGGTAGAGACTTAAACAGTTGATGATTATCATCAACCGACAGAATTAATAGAGAAATCTTTTATTTCGGCTTTGATGAGGAGAGCTACTTCTCAGGAGGAGTAGTTGGATAAATTGGATAATTGGTATTTTTGTAATAAGTTCTATGAACTGTTTGTATTTGGTTTTGTATTGATTTCGCATTTGATGTCAAAGGGGGAGAGATATTATGGAAAAACACATTATCTTTTGGGGAGAGATTATTCCTAGGGGGAGAGATATTATGTATTTTGATTTCTGGTTAATGATCTCTTTGGGAGATTGTTGTTTTTGGTTTTTGGCATTTCTATCTTGGCACTTTGATGGTTTTTCCATCTTGTGTTGCCATTAATGCCAAAGGGGGAGATTTTTGGTATTTTAGATATGTTGATATGGTTTTTCATTGATGTCAACACTTGTCAACATTTATCAGCACTTGGAGACTCTTGATTATGTTCACCGGCAAGTTAGTGACTTATGCACAGTCGTTGATATTTGGTTCATCGGCAGGTTATATTGTTCATCGACACTTGGAATGACTTGAAGACTACTTGGTTATGTCAAAGACACTATTTGATCACTTGGTTTTGGCGATTTGGTTTTTGATTTATTCAGGTTTGCATATTTGTTGTTACCAGTAAATAGGTCCAGGTTATGCAACAACAAGCATATCTATTCCAGATCAGCATGACACATCATGAAGATGATTTATTATTATTGTAAATACATTGAGCTGACATGATGCATCGCATAATGCTTTATTTGTAATTGATTTTATTGTAATATCTTTAGTGATCTAGCCTACTCAATTGGTCTTAGGTTATGGTATAAATGTAAGATCTTATTTATGAGATTGATATGGTAATGTATGTAAGTGCAAATAAGGTATATGCGAATATAAGTAGAGCTATACACGCAAAAATCACTCAATATTGAAGGAAGGTTTGAAGAAGGCATATTAGAACTAAACTAGTACTGAATCCAGCATATGAAGATGCTATTTTGAGCAGTACATTATCATTGGATTTAACCATCCAATTGTAGTCAGTGTGACTCCCATTTTGTGATTGAGCAGTGAGCTCTAGGCAGCTGGCCTTTCTACATGTGCAGACTCCATATTGTACACACATACTATCTACAGTAGTATCATCTAATTCTGGGTAAGGCTTCCCACCATGGTTTTTTCCCTTACATGGTTTCCACATACAAATATCTATGTTATGTGTTGTGGATGTTATTGTCTTTCTGTTTCATGTATTAATCTTTACCGGTACTGCAATTAATGGATAAAGTTGTCTACTGGCATAAAGTTTGATTTACCGGCATTAAGCATTAAGTTTTGGTTAAGTTAATTTTGGTTTGAATTTATTAGACAACTGATTCCACCCCCCCCTCTCAGTTGTCTTTGGGACCCAACAGGTTATGGCATAAAAGACTCTGTCATGCGAATTTTGATTGTATTGTAAAGATCAGTTCAACTAAGGTAGTAAGGGATTTACCTATGATTGGGAAACCTTATAATCCAGTATGTAAGGAATGTCAAATGGGAAAGCAAGTTAGAACAAGATTTAAGAGCATTACTAAGAAATCTAATAATATTCTTGATTTAATTCATACTAGTTTATGTGGTCCATCAAGAACAAGAAGTCTACAAGGTGATAGATACTTTATGTTAATAATTCATGATTATTCTAGAATGTGTTGGGTTACTTTTCTCAAGGAGAAATCAGAAGCTTTTGGAAGATTCAAGATATTCAAGGCAATGGTAGAGAATGAAACCGACAAGAAAATCAAATGTTTAAGATCAGATCAAGGAGGAGAATTTACATCTAGATAATTTAATGCATTCTATGAAGTGAATGGAATCAAAAGACAACTATCAGCAGCCCAGACACCCCAACAGAATGGAGTTATGGAAAGGAAGAACAAAACTATTCTAGATGCAGCAAGAACTATGTTAATGGAAGCAAATCTACCTCATGTATATTTTAGAGAAGCAGTAAATACAACAGTTTATACTTTCAACAGAGTTCACATCAAAAGTGAAACCAGTAAGACCCCTTATGAACTATGGTTTGGTCATATTCCTACTCTTAAGTACTTCAGAATATTTGGAAGAAAATGTTATATTAGAAGAGATGAGTATATTGGCAAATTTGATCCTAGAAGTGATGAAGGAATATTAAGACTTGATGGATTATCTTTGACAGATAATAAGGATATGGTTTGCAGGTTAAGGAAAGCTTTATATGGATTGAAGCAAGCTCCCAGAGCTTGGTATGCTAGATTGGATAAATATCTTTTGAAGTTTGGTTACACAAAAGGTAATGCTGACAACAATTTGTATTACAAAGTTACCAATGATGATATTTTGGTTATTGAAGTCTTTGTAGATGATATATTTTTGGAGGTGAGGATGGATTGTGTAAGGACTTTGCTAATCAGATGCAAAATGAATTTAAAATGTCTATACTTGGAGAAATAAAATTATTTTTAGGTTTGCATATTTCACAGACAGATAAAGGTATATTCATATGTCAAACTAAGTACTTGAAGGAACTTTTGAAGAAATTTGGTATAGAGAATTCCAAACCGGTAAGTACTCCTATGATTACAACTGATAAATTGACATTGAAGGATGATTTAGCTCCTGTTAATCCAACAAGATATAAATCTATGATTGGAGGTTTACTATATTTGACACAAACAAGACCTGATATAATGAATGGAGTATGTATTATTTCAATATTTCAAAGGAATCCTAAAGAAAATCATGAATCAACAGTTAAAAGGATTTTCCAATACCTACAAGGAACAAAAAATATTGGTTTATGGTATCCTAAAGATGAAAATTTTGATTTATGTGCATACACTGATGCAAATTAGGCAGGTGATGTAGATGATAGAAAGAGTACCAATGGTGGTGCATTCTTTCTTGGTAGCAGATTGATTTCATGGATCAACAAGAATCAGAGTATGTTGCAGCATCAACTAATTGTACTCAGGTATTATGGATCAAGCAAATGTTGAAGGATATAAAGGTACAATGCAAACAACCAATAATCATTTATTGTGATAATTCAGAAGCAATTGATATATCAAAGAGTCTGGTATTTCACTCTAAGACAAAGCATGTTTCTATTAAGTATAATTTTCTGAAAGAGAATGTTGAAGCAAATGAAGTGAAATTGATTTATGTGAATACTAAAGAGCGAATTGCAGATATCTTTACAAATCCTTTGCCTAAGGAAACTTTTGAATATCTCAGAGAGTAGCTTGGGGTAATTTCCCCATCGGCAAAGACTTAGATGTTGAAGATTGGCATGAAACCGATAGGAACTAAACAGAAAAATCCTTTTCCAGCTTTGATGGAGGAGAGATACTTCTTAGGGGGAGTAGTCGGCTGAATGTTAAGTTTGGATTCTTAACTGCTTTGGCATTTGAAGTCAAAGGGGGAGAGATATCTAGGGAAAAAAAATATTTCTTGAGGGAAACATTATTCATTTGAGGAGAGATATACTCTTTGGATATATGTATTTTGGTTTTTGTTTCTATTTCAGAACTTTTTATTGATCTATTTTTGGGTGATTGTTTGGTTTACTATTTTTGGCATTCTATTTTTGGCACTTAGATGTTTTTCCAACTAGTGTTGCCATCAATGCCAAAGGGGGAGATTGTTGGTTTTATGGATGACTTTGTCATGTGTTGCATTGGTTTTTTCATTGATGTCAACACTTGTCTTCATGGAGGTTTACATCATGTTCACCGGTATATGGTTAGTGACTTATGCACAGTCACCAGTATATGTTCACCAGCGGGTTATATTGTTCACTGGCAGCGATGATGACTTGTTATCATCTGGAGATCATATGGTTATGTCGAAGACATGGATTGGAAGTTTGGTTTTGGTGTTTTTCTTATTGGTCTAATCGAGTTGATAGATTTTCCTTTACCAGCAGATAGGTCTAGGTTATGGACCGATACATATTATCTATTCTAGATCTGCATGGCACGTTATGGAGATTGTTTATTGATTAGTAAATGAATTGAGCCGACATGTTGCATTGCATCAAGACTTATTTGTAATTGATTTAATTGTAATATCTTTAGTGAGATAACCTTTTCATTTGGTCTTAGGTTTTGTATAAATGATTGTAAGATCTTATTGAAGAGTATAATGATGAGTGTGTTCGAATATTGAAGAGAGAAAATAAGCAGATCCTTGTGCGAATCATGAAGACATTATTTGAAGGTTGAAGGAAGGTTATGAGGGTGTTTTGACACTCATGTTCAGAGCTTAACCGATACTAAATCTAGCTTTGGAGATGCTATTTTGAGCAGTACATTATCATTGGATTTAACCATCCAATTGTGTAGTCAGTGTGACTCCTAATTTGTGATTGAGCAGTGAGCTCTAGGAAGTTGGCATTTCTGCATGTGCAGACCCCATTTTGTATACACATACTATCCGTAGTAGTATCATCTGATTGTGGGTAAGGTTTCCCATCGTAGTTTTTCCCTTACCAGGTTTCCACATCAAAATATTTATGTTATGTGCTGTAGATGTTGTTTCTCTTTATGTTTCATGCATTAAGTTACATCAGTATTGCTATATCTGTTAATCTGTTTTATCGGCATTAAGTTTAAATTGGAATAGCTTGCATTTGGATTACAATTTATTGACATCTGGTTCACAACTAATTCACCCCCCTCTCAGTTATCCTTCCTAGGACCTAACAAATGATGGAGAAATTCTATTAACCATTAGAAGGGTGGAGTTCCAAGACATTTTTGATCTGTATGAACCATCTCTGAGCCTGGTGCAGACAGATTTGAATGTGAAAAAGGTGGAGTATTACAAGATGAGGGAGTTCATTAGAAATAATTTCCTTCCAATGCATTTGGCCAGAGCAGGGAATACAACAGTTCATTAGAAATAATTTCCTTCCAATGCATTTGGCCAGAGCAGGGAATACAACATACCATATCGGTCCTAGCTCAGAGAAGCCATTCCCAATTGGTGCTTTTGCTTCCTATTTTTAGGCTACTTTCCTCTCTGTATGTCAAATATTGGGTTTTAATCCAATTACAATGATGTCGCCTAATTTTATGTACATGGTTATGCAAATAGAACATCCAGACTATATGGTGGTCTTCGAATTTGTCCCTTACCTTGAGGAAAAGATTCATGAGGGGTTATTGGACATTAAGAATCAAGTAGTTGGTGCTAATTTCTCCAGGTATTCTTTACTCATGTATATGTTCCTTTTTAGGAATGCAGATTACTTTGAGGGTACCATGAACCTCAAAAGGACAATTGATAACCAGGAGATTCCAGTACAACTCTGCAGCACAAATATGTCTTGGGATAGACAGGAGGCTAGCTTTGTAAGGTTTGATAATGGTTTTCCTTCTAGGTTGAGGCAAAAGTTGATAGTAAATCCACCAAGGATTCCAAAGGAACTACATGATTTTGTGAGACCCAAGGAGAGGTTACTGTAGACACCCAAAAATGGTGAACGCTTGCGAAGTCATACTTTAACATTTGTGCATTGCCTCATTTTAGGTTTTTGCGTCGCATTAACATTTCTCCTATGTCACGCACTTGGTCGTTATCATTTGCAAACATCGAGTCATTCTTCTATATTCTTCAATCATCTCGTCCTCGAATTTGGTCTTGGCAATAACATTATCTAGTCATGATTCTGATCGATTTTACTCTGTCACATCAATATGCGCATTCATTTGTCATCATTTTGGACATCGTCAATCCTGATTAGGGTTTTGTCCTCTTATCAATCTTTTCGATTTATCATCAATCCTTCAATCTTGTCATTTTAACGATCGATTTGTCATCGATAGTTGTCATGTTCAATCTTGTCATCTTGTGATCAATTTGTCATTGATCGTGGTCGTTATCAACCTTGTCATCTTGCAATCTATTTTATCATTGATCCTCGTCCTTTTGTCAATCTTGTCATTTTGCGATCATTTCACTATCGATCATTCTTTGTCTCAATTATGTCAATTTGGATCAATTTGTCATTGTTCCTCGTCAATTGGTGCATTTATCAATCAAATCATTTTGTCGCATTGGTCATTTATCAAATCAAATCATGACATTAATTATCTTCAATCAAGACCTAATTGTCATTCTCGCATTTCTAATTCATCTTCTAGGGTTTTATGATTTATTCATTTAACCTAATGTGTCATTTCTTCCTCTAGGATTATTAAATTATTTATTAATCCTAAGTCCTCTCTTTACAATTAAATCTTTATTTAATTGGCTAATTATTCCTCTTTGTGAGTGAATTAATTAATAAATGAAAAATTATTGATTAATTCACTAAATTCTAATTTTCCTTCAATTTCTATTTTCTAATTTTCATCAATTTCAATTTTTCTAATTTTTCAAATTTCTAATTTCAAATTCCTCCTATTTCATCTCCTAATTCTATGGGAATGACATTTCAATTTGTCATAAATTGTCATAATTGACAATCAATCAATTTTGACATAGAATGTGTCATAATTTGTCATCAAATTGTCAATCAATCAAATTGTGCATGGAAAGTGCATAATTTGTCATAATTTGTCATATTGATTTGCAATTTCCATTTGAATTGCATCATGCCAATTTTGTGATTTCTCCAATTTCTCTATAAATTGGATAATTTTCTTCAATCAATCCCTTCATGAATCTCGAATTTTTACCGAACTTTCGTTTCTAGTACTCTTGAGCCTTTTTTCTTTCAATTGTGTGAGCACTTGTAGGTGAGATCCACAAAATTATTGAAGAGGAAAGAACAACAATGGAGCTGCATGGAAGGAGTATTCAATCTTGAATCTGGTTTGCATAATGTTTTCTTTTGAATGCTTCATTTTCATACCTTCATTGAATGTGCTTTAGAATTAGGTTCATTGCAATGAGTATTTCTTTGATTGAGCTATCATGTTTAACGTTTTGATTGATTTACTTATGTTTTTGATGATTCCTAATTCTTATGCCACATTAACTGGTGAACCCGACGTGAATACTAACCTTCTAACCATCTTACTGTGTTTTTGAGTGCTTCTAAGTTGATTTGCAGGTCAAAAACTCAAAAACAGAGCCGTGCAGTGCATTCTGGACACATCCTGCGCCTGTGTGAAGCATCTTGCGCCTGTGTTGAAGAGTCTTGCGCTTGTGTCAATACATTTTGTGCTTGTGTTTGACAACCTGCGCTTGTGTCCTATCTTCTGCGCCTGTGTAAAGTCCAGATCAGAGGTGAAAAATGCAGTTTTTACTTGAAAAATTTTATATGTTCTAGTAAATTGCAATTTTGAGGGTTTTCGGTGCATTTTTGGACAAATATGGTGCCCGTAAACATGACGAGACATCATTGATGTTTCCGAAATTTGGTTCTAGATTATTTGAATACCTTTCCAACGCATCAAATGGTTTGTAATTGGGAGCTAGGATGAGAAAGTTATGCCTTCTCAAAGTGGACTGAAATTCTTAATTTTTTTTGATAATTTTGATAAATCAGATCATCTATGCTTTGGATTTTGGTACTAATTATTTGTGCAGGATCTTGGCATATGCATGACAAAGACCAAAAATCAAACTACTAACATGTGTTATGCAGATTCGATGGTCAAAGACAACAAATCAAACTTCTGACATGTGTTTTGCAGTTTGCCTTGGAGAAACAACCAAATTGTGTGTTTGAGTTTTTAATTAGGCACTTAGTGATTTTTTAAGTAGGTGGAAATGAACCCTTGTTTTCTTTGTTTGTTAAGTATGACATTGGAGTAGGAGAGTATGCTCTCATCCTTTATAGGGTGATCATAAATCCAGATCTTCAATACCATGCTTGTGTTGTTGATTGTTTGTCTCCATTAGAGGGCCTGCCTTCCCGACCACTTTGCTTTAGCAAGCGAGTGATAATCGTGAGAAGGGAACGACCCAAAGTGAGTACGGCTAGAATTCCTTGGCATTCTAACTCACTATAAAAAAATACCTGATGGGCGAAAGATTTGAAGGAAGTGTTACGTGGGAATTGCAGTTACTTGGGAAGTGATGCCCCTTGAAACTCTTTCTCATATCAACATCTAAGTAGGGCCTCTTGGTCTAAATCGTGCTTGCGCGACTACATTTGTTTGGTATCTTGATGGGCTTAATGTCTCAATCATGTTTGCATGACATCAAGGAGTAATGCTTAACAGAAATCCTTACTACATACCTTGTTTTTAGAGGCCAAAAACCCTTCTAGTTGCTTGAGAAGGACAAATTCGGATACTTGGAAGAGATACTAAGTTCGCCATGGGGAGATTCCATGGGGACTGATGCTTGGCTGCCCTGAGAAGTGAGTGCCGTGGAGGGGAGCCCGTGGGGTCAAGCATCTATGTATTCTCCTTGAATCCCATAATGAGTCTACCTCTCAAGTACCTAATGTCTTTGCCTACCATAAGGAATGTGGAAATGAGCATGATTGTCTTGAGTCTAAGTTATAACATCTTGTATTCTTTGATTGTCAAAAGTTGAATGTTATCCCATTTCAAAAGCAAAACACATTGATTAAAACAAGATTAAACACAAGAGACATTCATCCAACAAAAGTTCAACAAGGTTCAAAGCACACCTTCAAGCATGGTTATCCAACATTGTTCAAAAACTTGTCTCAACTCTTATGTCACTTACATTTAGGTTCATCCTAGGTTTCATTTTGCAAAGTCATTATCAAGTATCAAGGTTAGGTTTCATCTAAGTTATACTCTTTTGCATATCAATAAAAGTCATCCATTTGCATATGTCCTCTTGCATTAAAGTCATACCATTGTCATACATTCATATTTCCATACCCTAAGTCTCTTCATTAAGCCTAAGTCATTGTCATATCATATTAAGATCATTTGCATAGTAATTATCCCTTTGCATATAGTCTCAAAACCTAGGTCTTGTCATACTTAAGCAATCCAAATCTTTGATAAACCCCTAGTCATTGTTAAGAAGTCTAGACCTCATCAAGTCTTTTATCCTGTTTGTCATCAATATCATTTCGTCAAACCTAGCTTAGTATCCAAGCATATATGTGAGACATTGTCAATTTGTCCTTTTGTCACTTGGTCCTTTTGTCCTTTGAGGTCTAGACATCATTTTAGTTTCCCAAGGGTCCCTCTCTTAGATTTGCATTCAAAAGTTTGTCAAAATCTTCAAAAACAACCAAAAACATAGATTGCATTCTTGCCATAGATTGCATTTTCATCTATTTAGTTCGCATTTAGTTACATATCATATATTGTCTTTGAAAAATTCCAAAAACAAAAAAATTTTGCATTTGCATAAGTGACATGCCTGTTGAGATAAGATCAAGATCTAAGAAGATGAGTGAATCAATGTATCAATCCATGGATAACATAGTAAATTCGCAGTTTCAAACTACTCAAACAGTGCAAGTTGAAGGTTCATTAAACACATCTCTACCACCATATGGAATGGTTCAACTTGGACCACCTCTATTATATGAACCAGTGTTTGTACCTATGAAACCAGGACATGGGAGTGTTCCACCAACTCCAAGAGGAAATGCACCTTTCGATTGGAATCAGTCCAGCTTGCAACAGGAAATACAAACATTGTATGAAGAACCAACTCTATCTCAAGGATTTGGTTCAGATCAAGGCATTCACCAAGAAACAAATCCAAATATTTTACCAGATTCTTCATCAGATTTCGATGTCTCTGATGATGTTGTTATGTACCTTAAGGATCCAAAGTTGACAAAAAAGATGGATAAATTCTTGAATAAGCTCTTTAAGAGGTTCCCACAAAAATATCTTGACATGATGAGTAATGTGACCTCCTCAAGTAAGCAAATTAATGTGCAAAAACAACAAGGCGGTGAGTTGTTAGGTTTCTCTCTACATCCAAATGATGAAAATGTGCAACAAGAACTCCAACCCACCTTGATGAGTAAACGTGCTTCAAAGGCATTGACAGTGACTATTCCTCAAAAGTCCACACTCAAAATAGTAAACAATCCATTGTTTAATGCAACACCTTTAACACCAGATCAAATGAAGGCCACACAAATGTTGATGACAGGTGTCCCTCAACAAGAAGTGATTCCTCGAATACCAAAAAGTGGACCCAAATCTAAGATGCAAGAAAGCTTTACGATTGGAATGTCTGATCTTACAAATGTTCAAATTGCCTTTCCTTCATGCCAAAGCATTAATCCCTTGCCAAAATCCCCCATGCATATCCAAAGTCCAACCCCATGTCAAAAGGATAATTTAGAACATGAAGAAACGTGTCTTAGAATAGATCAAGATCAAGATCCTGAAACCTTATCATCCCATCCAATTGTTGACCAGGACTCCATGTTCCCAGACACTCACGATGATTCCCCTATTCTTGTCCATCCTATCCAAAGTCCTATTGACACTCCATTCCTTGAGCAAGATCAAGATATCCCAGTCTATCCAATCCCAAATGATCCCCTTCCATTTCATGAAAATAATGTCCTTTCAAATCCCATTGACATTCCACTTCCTCAGAAAGATCAAGATATCCCTTCCATCCTTTCCGATGATCCCATTGAAAGTCAAGAGCAAAGCACCTTTAAAGAAGATTCCAATGATCTTCCTCCTTGTCAAGATCAAATCATTCCTTCAGATCCTCCACAAGATCCACTTGTCCCTCCATCTCCACGTCCTAATCCCGCATATCCACTCCAAGATTGCATTTCTTTTGACGATCCCATTATTTCTTCCATTCCATCTCTTGAAGAGCCTATCATTGAACCATGTCTACTACACAATCCTAGTCCCCCTCATGATCCTAATCCCCCTCATGATTCTAACGTGGCAGTGCAAGATGTTCATGAACCCCTGACATTAACAATGGGTTCTTCCACTTTGGTCCAATCCGATCCACTTCAAGATCTCATTATTTCTCTCATATCACATCCACCTCATAATGAACTCGCGTCTTCTTCCCAAAGAAAAGAGTATCCTACAAGTCAAGATATTGATAAAGGCAAAGGAGTAGACCTTCACAAGCAAGAACCCTTCCATATCAAAGAAAATATTAAGGGTCATGGCCTCAATAAAATCACTCAAGGCGTTGGTATCCCTTCAAAGTCAAAATCCAAATGTCCACCTTCCCCATCATCACTTCCATCCATTCTAGGTCCCTATATCCCTCCATCCCCTATGAAACATCAGCAAAGGCACACATCTTGGAGAACCTTCCATCCATCCCACATGCCTCCATATCATTCCCATCCACACCAACATTCATTCCCTCTTCCAAGCAATTTGGATGCCAAGTATAAGCATCATAAGTCTAGCAATCCACATGTATTCAAGGATCAACATGTCCAATATAATCGACATGTCAAAACAAAGAACAATATGATCTATAAAGAAAAAGAAAAATACAAAAGGCCACAAAGGCCCACTGAGCAAAATAAAGCAAAGTCAAAATATATATGGGTTCCTAAATCCCTTGTGCAAGCAATGCACTTCAAGGAACCACAAAAGCATGAAACATCAAAAACCATGTGGATTCCCAAGAAGCTCCTTGAAGCACAAAGAGAAACATCAAACTTGGCATCCAAAATTGCTATTCCTCCATCCAAACCTCTCAAATTTGTTCCTCCATCACCTTCTTCATCCATTTTGGGCCCTTATGTCCCAAAATCCCAACCTATTCCTCCATACAAATCTCACAATCTGAGATCCATTTGTCCTCCATCAGTCCATCACCTCTCAAGGTGTGTGCCAATGTCAATCTTGCCTACATTTCCACCCACTCAAGCCCAATTCTTCCAATACCCTATCTATTATCCAATGCATATTTTCCATCCTTCCATCCCTCTGGTCCAATCCTTGGCATAAATCCTTGCCCTAGTTTCATCTCATTTTTCCATGCCCTTCTCCTACCAACGTCTTTGAGCATACTTTTAAAGGTCATGGTCCATTCTTTTCAAGGATACTATCCAAACAAAAAGACGCTTGAGTCCTTCTTCCATCTCCTATCATGTGTCCATCTTCTTCTGAAAAAGTCAAAATACAAAAAAAGAAAAAAAGTGACAAAAAAAAAAAAAAGACAAAAAAAATAATAAAGAAAAATAATTCGTCCACTGGTGAAAACCTGGCAAACAGGCGCCTTGGGCAAGTACCGTGATGAAAACCTGGCAAACAGGCGTCATGCGTAATTTATGAACTTCCTGCACACCACACTTGGGGGCAGATTTCCTCCTTCATATCCTTTTGTCCTTCATTGTTCCATTATCCTATCGAACCCCCGTCATTACCCTTCATATACTATTGTCCCTCATGTCCATTTTCCCTTTCCACCTTTGATCTTGACAAGGCTGATGATCTTCATGAGCATCATGTATCTTGTTTGCAGCTTTCAGTCTATCATAGCTTTTGGTCATTTCTCCATTTGCTTATTATAACTTTCATCCATATTCCCTAGCTTATTGCAACTTTCTGCCACTATCCCTTAGCCAATCCCGACCTTCAGTCCATGTCCTTTATCCATTCTTGGTCTTGCTTATCCTATCCATATCTTATCACTATCCATACACTCTTTTTCATTCCTTGATCTTGATCTGACATAAGGACGCAAAATTTAAACATGGTTTCCAAAACCTCTTGACATGTCCCTCATGCCATGTTCCTGCTTTACATTATCATATCCAGTCTCTTGTCCCATCATGCCATAGCCCTTGAAACTTGCATCTGTATTGTCTCCATAATAAAAGGCCTTTATCTTCCTTCTATCCACCAACATTTCAGCAAGCCTATTTATCCGTTTGTCATATTCCTTGCCTTGCTAGACACTGGGGGCAAAATTTGAAAAAAGTCATAAAAATTGAAAAAAGTCCTGAAAAAAGTCATAAAAATTGGAAAATGTCCTGAAAAAAGTCATCAAAAATCCAAAAATGATCCTAAAAAAAGTCATAAAAATTGAAAAAAGTCCTGAAAAAAATCATAAAAATTGAAAAAATGTCCTGAAAAAAAAAAATCAAAAAAATTTGAAAAATGTCCTGAAAAAATTCATAAAAAATTGAAAAATGTCTTGAAATAATCCAAAAAAAATTGAAAAATGTCCTGAAAAGATCCATAAAAATCGAATAATGTCCTGAAAAAATCCATAAAAAATCGAATAATGTCCTGAAAAAATCCATAAAAATCGAATAATGTCCTGAAAAAATCCATAAAAATTGAAAAAAAAGTCCTGAAAAAAGTCATAAAAATCAAATAAAGTCCTGAAAAAACGAACAGAAAAATTGTAAAACTCAAAAACACAAACAAAATTCCTTTTGTGCATAAGACAAACCACTGAGCATTCATCCAACGACTCGCAATCAAACGCTGTGCTTTAATGAAATCACGCATTACCAGATGAACTTTTTCAACTCAAACCAAACATTCAAATTGATCAAATTGTCTTATCAATCGAATATCAACATCCAACGTCATTTGTCCTTGTCACATTATCATGGGTCTTATACAGGGTGTGGTATACTCGAAACCAGACTATGTCCTGTCTTAGACGGGGTACCGCATTTCCTGAAACCAGACAGCATGATCGTCCTCTCAGCACATTCAACTTTTGACAATAAAGATCAAGATGTTTGTTTGATTTGCTTGAATTTGTGAGTCTTATCTTTTTATTGATTTATCTTTGACTTCGATCATGTTCCTATGTTGCTCGATGATGTCACTGAGTGATTTAGAGTGACCGAGATGGCTCATGATCCTTTTCTTTTTTGATTGTGATTGTCATTTGTTTATGATGTGTCTGTCTTATGCAAATCGGGTTGCATTTCAGCTCTGGCCTTCAATGCCATGATGCTACGCATCCATTTTGCTAAATAAAAATAAAGGTTCTCACCTACAAAGTGCATTACTGAAAGCAATTTTTCTTCATCTCTAACTATCCTCTGTCTAATTTCTTCTTACTAACATTTCTTCCATCAGTCTTGGCAGTCCGTTTGATCATATCGTCTCCTGTCATTTTTATCGATCAATTGGCCTCTTTTCTGCACATTTCCGGCCAATTCCTCGAGGGGGCATGCATATGTCATTATTATTGTCTGGGGCATTTTCGTTATTGTTTTTTGAAACAACGCTCAGAATCGCATTGTCTCAAAGAGGGGCAAAATGTAGACACCCAAAAATGGTGAACGCTTGCGAAGTCATACTTTAACATTTGCGCATTGCCTCATTTTAGGTTTTTGCGTCGCATTAACATTTCTCCTATGTCACGCACTTGGTCGTTATCATTTGCAAACATCGAGTCATTCTTCTATATTCTTCAATCATCTCGTCCTCGAATTTGGTCTTGGCAATAACATTATCTAGTCATGATTCTGATCGATTTTACTCTGTCACATCAATAT
Organism: Cryptomeria japonica; assembly: GCF_030272615.1. Classification (NCBI taxonomy): domain Eukaryota; kingdom Viridiplantae; phylum Streptophyta; class Pinopsida; order Cupressales; family Cupressaceae; genus Cryptomeria; species Cryptomeria japonica. Next base: position 549,424,531 of record NC_081414.1, on the reverse strand, counting down.
GCGCATTCATTTGTCATCATTTTGGACATCGTCAATCCTGATTAGGGTTTTGTCCTCTTATCAATCTTTTCGATTTATCATCAATCCTTCAATCTTGTCATTTTAACGATCGATTTGTCATCGATAGTTGTCATGTTCAATCTTGTCATCTTGTGATCAATTTGTCATTGATCGTGGTCGTTATCAACCTTGTCATCTTGCAATCTATTTTATCATTGATCCTCGTCCTTTTGTCAATCTTGTCATTTTGCGATCATTTCACTATCGATCATTCTTTGTCTCAATTATGTCAATTTGGATCAATTTGTCATTGTTCCTCGTCAATTGGCGCATTTATCAATCAAATCATTTTGTCGCATTGGTCATTTATCAAATCAAATCATGACATTAATTATCTTCAATCAAGACCTAATTGTCATTCTCGCATTTCTAATTCATCTTCTAGGGTTTTATGATTTATTCATTTAACCTAATGTGTCATTTCTTCCTCTAGGATTATTAAATTATTTATTAATCCTAAGTCCTCTCTTTACAATTAAATCTTTATTTAATTGGCTAATTATTCCTCTTTGTGAGTGAATTAATTAATAAATGAAAAATTATTGATTAATTCACTAAATTCTAATTTTCCTTCAATTTCTATTTTCTAATTTTCATCAATTTCAATTTTTCTAATTTTTCAAATTTCTAATTTCAAATTCCTCCTATTTCATCTCCTAATTCTATGGGAATGACATTTCAATTTGTCATAAATTGTCATAATTGACAATCAATCAATTTTGACATAGAATGTGTCATAATTTGTCATCAAATTGTCAATCAATCAAATTGTGCATGGAAAGTGCATAATTTGTCATAATTTGTCATATTGATTTGCAATTTCCATTTGAATTGCATCATGCCAATTTTGTGATTTCTCCAATTTCTCTATAAATTGGATAATTTTCTTCAATCAATCCCTTCATGAATCTCGAATTTTTACCGAACTTTCGTTTCTAGTACTCTTGAGCCTTTTTGCTTTCAATTGTGTGAGCACTTGTAGGTGAGATCCACAAAATTATTGAAGAGGAAAGAACAACAATGGAGCCGCATGGAAGGAGTATTCAATCTTGAATCTGGTTTGCATAATGTTTTCTTTTGAATGCTTCATTTTCATACCTTCATTGAATGTGCTTTAGAATTAGGTTCATTGCAATGAGTATTTCTTTGATTGAGCTATCATGTTTAACGTTTTGATTGATTTACTTATGTTTTTGATGATTCCTAATTCTTATGCCACATTAACTGGTGAACCCGACGTGAATACTAACCTTCTAACCATCTTACTGTGTTTTTGAGTGCTTCTAAGTTGATTTGCAGGTCAAAAACTCAAAAACAGAGCCGTGCAGTGCATTCTGGACACATCCTGCGCCTGTGTGAAGCATCTTGCGCCTGTGTTGAAGAGTCTTGCGCTTGTGTCAATACATTTTGTGCTTGTGTTTGACAACCTGCGCTTGTGTCCTATCTTCTGCGCCTGTGTAAAGTCCAGATCAGAGGTGAAAAATGCAGTTTTTACTTGAAAAATTTTATATGTTCTAGTAAATTGCAATTTTGAGGGTTTTCGGTGCATTTTTGGACAAATATGGTGCCCGTAAACATGACGAGACATCATTGATGTTTCCGAAATTTGGTTCTAGATTATTTGAATACCTTTCCAACGCATCAAATGGTTTGTAATTGGGAGCTAGGATGAGAAAGTTATGCCTTCTCAAAGTGGACTGAAATTCTTAATTTTTTTTGATAATTTTGATAAATCAGATCATCTATGCTTTGGATTTTGGTACTAATTATTTGTGCAGGATCTTGGCATATGCATGACAAAGACCAAAAATCAAACTACTAACATGTGTTATGCAGATTCGATGGTCAAAGACAACAAATCAAACTTCTGACATGTGTTTTGCAGTTTGCCTTGGAGAAACAACCAAATTGTGTGTTTGAGTTTTTAATTAGGCACTTAGTGATTTTTTAAGTAGGTGGAAATGAACCCTTGTTTTCTTTGTTTGTTAAGTATGACATTGGAGTAGGAGAGTATGCTCTCATCCTTTATAGGGTGATCATAAATCCAGATCTTCAATACCATGCTTGTGTTGTTGATTGTTTGTCTCCATTAGAGGGCCTGCCTTCCCGACCACTTTGCTTTAGCAAGCGAGTGATAATCGTGAGAAGGGAACGACCCAAAGTGAGTACGGCTAGAATTCCTTGGCATTCTAACTCACTATAAAAAAATACCTGATGGGCGAAAGATTTGAAGGAAGTGTTACGTGGGAATTGCAGTTACTTGGGAAGTGATGCCCCTTGAAACTCTTTCTCATATCAACATCTAAGTAGGGCCTCTTGGTCTAAATCGTGCTTGCGCGACTACATTTGTTTGGTATCTTGATGGGCTTAATGTCTCAATCATGTTTGCATGACATCAAGGAGTAATGCTTAACAGAAATCCTTACTACATACCTTGTTTTTAGAGGCCAAAAACCCTTCTAGTTGCTTGAGAAGGACAAATTCGGATACTTGGAAGAGATACTAAGTTCGCCATGGGGAGATTCCATGGGGACTGATGCTTGGCTGCCCTGAGAAGTGAGTGCCGTGGAGGGGAGCCCGTGGGGTCAAGCATCTATGTATTCTCCTTGAATCCCATAATGAGTCTACCTCTCAAGTACCTAATGTCTTTGCCTACCATAAGGAATGTGGAAATGAGCATGATTGTCTTGAGTCTAAGTTATAACATCTTGTATTCTTTGATTGTCAAAAGTTGAATGTTATCCCATTTCAAAAGCAAAACACATTGATTATCCCATGAGATGAGAGGAGAATTTAATGAAATCACTACTGATGAGGGCAGGAAAGTTATAAGTCAAGCTGGAGTCTTGATTTTTCCAGAATGAGACATAGAAGATGTAGTGGTATTTGATACAATTAGGAAATCAAAGGGTCAGCCTTCCAATCCAAAAGAAGAAGCAAGGTTCGTATTAAGAGGATCAGATTTTCTAGATGATTATGCAACCTTGGCAATATGGGCAATAGAGGAAGGACCTAGGAAGCCTAACATTAGTTATTTAAACCCGAACTTGAGGGGAAGCTTAATTATAAAGAGAATATGACACATCAAGTGTAGATGCTACAAAGTTAAATGTTGATGTTGCTAAACTGGCACATGAGAGCACAAAAAGAGAAGCTTCAAAGAAGGCTGAGTTGATAAGAAAGTTTGACAAGATTTTTAATGATTATAATGCATCTCAGAAAATGTGTGTGGAGTTGCAAATGAGAGTGTAACTCCTTGAGTAGGGACAAATAAAGGTTTCCTATCATTGACTTACAGGGCCATCCAAGCCATCAACACCCCGATTGCCACCTAATGTCCAGGGAGGAGAAGCAGTTCAACTAGATACAAGTGTTGATGTCTCTGGTATGGCATTAGCCCCCTATGATGATGACGATGATGAGAATGATACTACAAGATCAACTAATCCAAATGAGTCTTAGCTTTTAGAAAAGATTGTTGAATTATAAAATAAGCTGAAAGAATCAGAAAATCAATCAGCTAGGAAACAAAAGGATATAGTTAGCTCAGTGCTAACTCATTTGAAAGAGAAAGTTGATAGCAGGTTAACCAGTGTCCATCCCTTATATTCTTTGCTTTTCAATGCTATTGAAAAATTTAATAATGATAAAGAAGTGGTAATTCCCCTATTTACAAAATGGTTGCAAAGATGAAATGAGCTCAGAATGATGTCCATAACCTCTAAATTTCACACTGAGAGACCACATGCACTCCAACCAACATATTTGTTGGTAAAATCAATGCACAAAGCCCTAATTTTGCCAGAGAATATAGAAAGAAAGGTAAGGGAATTGATGAAGAGTTTTAGTGAATTAGAACAAACTCTTTTGCCAGATATTGAAGATAGAGAAGGGGCAGTCAAGCCTTTACAATTTTGGAAGGAAGAGGCAGAGAGAATCATCAATACCCAAGTAGAAATGATATGTGAAGGGCTAAATATGGATATGTTGGAGGATAGCATGGATAAAATAATTGCTACAGGATTATTTTTTGAAACTTTTGAAAGAAAGGCAAACCAAGTACTCGTTAAGTATATTCCATACAGGGCAAAAGATGATGAAGTCATGAATTTTAATTGGCCATCCAATGAAGACTATAGTGCATGAAGTAGCATGTATCTAAATGATGAGTAAAGGTTATAAACAGTTTGCATAACTATTTTTGTCTTCTAGCGGCAGATATTTTTGAACCTGTATAACAAAATTGATAGTAATTTTCATCATGAGTTTTAAAGAAGGCGGTTGCATACTTTGATCCCACGTAAGCAAGTTCGGGGATGAATGTTTGTATAAAAGAATGTAGTTATGTGTAACTTCATTCTAAGATGATAGGTGTCTCCTTTGGCCTGAAGCTTGTTTTCTCCCTTGTTTTTTATAAAAGGGAATTCAGGGCTATGAGATGGGGTTCACATTTTTGGTCCCTTGAGTATTTTGAATTTTTGTTTCTAGTAGCGAGTCAAGGTGAAGCAAACAAGCTGTAAAATATTTTACAGAACAAATAAAGAAATGTTTTAGTGTCAAATTTTGTACAGTTTCTTGAAGGAGTTATGCATAAATTTTATCTTGTGATAGAGATAGCATTTTATTTAAAGAAAAATAGAATTCCAACCTTTTTCTCTCCATTGCATGATTCTATCATTTTTAAATGAAATCAATCAAGGGTTTATTTCATTTAGTGCATTGTTATGATGCATGTAGATTTTTGTTTGTGCTTCGGCCCAAGGGGTCAATTAAATCATTTAAATGGAGTTGCTGAATGATAGGGCTTATGCAAGGATTATAGATAAGTAGTTTTGGGTTAGGGTTATAAATGGGATATATTGTAATGCAGTATCATCTCAGATTTTATGTTATCAGATCAAATTTGGTCACATTTTCAGTTTTATGTTTTATATTATTCAGGTGCCTAATGGAGTAAGGCACTAATCAATGCTTGTATCCGGTTTTTTTTATCATCCTTGTTTTTATTTTAACTGATGAATCCCTACAAATTTCTTAAATATCATAATATTATTTGTTAAGTTTGATGTTTCTCTAAAAGTTGTCCCACCCATCTCATACTCCAGCTTAAGGTTTGGGATCACTGAAGGACTTTCCATCCTTGAGCATTCTCCCTTTATGTTGAGTCCTTTTATGAGATAATCTGCTTTGTTTTCACTAAATTCCTGAGTATTGTTGTAGAGAGAAGGAGATTCACTGAAGGGATCACCCTCCCAGGTCCTGCAAAGCCCAAAGTGTAGAAGGATCTTGTATCCTTGTTGAAGTTGGTCCAAGCCTGACATATATTGATAGTTGCAGGTGTCTCTCCATAGATATTTGTAGGAATCAACTTGGTCTCTTCCTAGTGGCAGTGTAAACCCGTCCATTTTTAGGAACCAACAAAAAATGATGACTCTGCTAGGGAAAATATGAATTGTAAAGAATCTCTAGTAAAAAGATTTGCCTAAATATATAGTCAAGATTATCCCATCCGAGTCACAAAAATGGTGACTCTACTAGGGACTGTTGCATAAAGTTGTCTAGGTCTTTTTTGATTTGATTGTTGAGTGTTACTCCCGTGTCGCAAGACTAAGACTTTTGCATACAGAGTGAAGAGTTTCTTAACCCATCCCTTGTCGGTTTGAGTCAATTCTCATAAATATTGTTGGAGAATCTATTGCAGTTCATCTTTTATAAAATAGTTTGGTCCAGATCTATCTATTTTTCAAGATTATTTGTAATACCTCACAAGTTGTGAGTGGCGACTCTGAGACTCTGAGATCTATGCAACAGTGTGCATTTTCTTGAAGCAGAACCAAGAAATTTGCAGAAAAGATGAAGCAAATTTGAGATCTTATGATGAAGTACCCTGACAAGTTAAGGATGGAATCTATATAATGCCATTTTATGATAAAGAAGTGTTGCAATGTTGTGTTCAAACAAATCTGACCTATGAAGGAATTCTAGTTGTTTGAGTATTTATCCTCTGCAAGGAGGTGGCGACTCTGTCAAAAGATCAGTGTTAAATATTTGAAGGATTTGACAATGATTTTACAAGTCTTGGGTTAAAGAAGGCATCAGTAGCTTCAACATTTCCAGGTATTTTGATTTTCATGAGTCAAGTGTATTTTCATGAAAATTGTGTGTGAAAAAATGTTCCTTAAAGAGTGAAAAAAGTACTAAGGAAGGGAATGGTAGCGATTATTTTACATACTCCTGTGATTTAGATTTGATTTTCTGTATGAGATTAGATGGAGTATGTTTTGAGCCTTTGCAATGTGATAGTTTAAGATTTATGGCAAAAGGAAAAGAAATAGGGAAATGAATGAAAATATGTATTATGTGCATGTGCTTCCCTATGAAATGACAAATATAAATGTGCAACCTCTGTTGAATTACCATAAAGCTTTGTTTATGGAAATATGAACTTTAATGGTATCCAAGGTTTTCCAAATCCTGTTCCTGTAAGGATTAGGGAACAATTTCCAAGATTCAATGGGAAAAGGTTAGAATCAACACGACAACATTTGCAGGAGCTTTTTGAATTAATGGAAGATTTTGAGATAAATTAGGAAGATGTTTTCATGAAGTTATTTGTTCAGTCTTTGAAGGAAAATTCTAGTGACTGGTTTTCTTACATGCTAGTATGTTCTATCTCATTATGGGATGAGTTGAAGGTAGCATTCATAGAATAGTTTGGTGAAAGAATTAATCCAAGCTCAGTTATGAAAACATTCATCGGTATCCAAAAAGAAGAAAATGAGTTAGTACCTACTTTTAATCTCAAGTTTGCTAGGGCATTGGATGACATTCCTCGCAGTTATAGACCAAATGATGCAGTGTTCTTAGTTGTTTATTTGGTTGCATTTGAAGAGGAAGAGAGTTATTTGTTGAGAGATAAGGATCCTAAAACCTTGCATCAGGCTTATAGGATAGCAATGGATATTGAAAACAACTTGAGATATGGAATCCCTAAGGGTTATCTATTTGAAAGGGTATGTTGTCCCACAATATTAGAGGTTAAAGAAAGGTATAAATCAGAAAATAAAAATCTGTATCGAAACCCTTATATCCCTACTGATCACATTAGCACTATTAATGATTATGATTTGAACAAAAATATAAGTAAAGAGAACTTGTCCTAGACATTGGTTATTCCCCATACTGATGAAGAAAAGGTTAATGAGAAATTATTTGATATATTAGATGTGGAGATGGATATGATGTCAATTATTTTACTAAATGACAACAACAGTGGTTGTTCTAGGAATGAGATTCAACAAGAGGTTCATCTGTAATCTTGTGTTTCAGATAAATCCAATAGTGAGTATAAAGAATTGGAAAGTGTTATGTCTTATATTGATACAAGAATGGAAGATTTTGATGATATGAATTTAGTTTATCAGGAATCAATCATGCATGATGATGAAAATTCAGATGATAAGATCCCACCAATTTTAGTTAATAATATTATTGGGATAGAAAGATGCATGATGTGTACCAATGAGGAAGTTGTCTTAATACAAGCCATTTCTAGCATTAAGGACCAGACTGTTCTAAACTTCTCTCATTTCCAAAATGTCCCAGAGTTGACCTCTATGTTTGAGAGGAATTTAGTTCAAAAGAATCAGAATGATCATGGCAGCTTTGTTGGGGCTTATGGACATCTTAACATGGAACACTCATACTGTGAGGATCATATTGTTGGGTGTTGTTCTAGTTCATATTCTGATTCCTTGATTCTTGATGAACCTAAAGATAAGATAAGCAATGATTTTAGTGAAAATATCAATGTATTATTTGATGAAGATGGAGATGAAGATCAGTTGGTGCTTTGTTATAATGTTTTTGAGAAGGGTTTTATATTGTTCTTAACCCTTTGTATAAAGAAACAATTGAGAATCTAGACACTATTATATCAACTTCTGAAATGGAATACTATAAAGATAAATGTGAAATACCTAAATTAATGATAAGTAACAATGATCAATTTTCTCATATTGCTAATATTGTCGACATTAAATTAGATACAGAGAAAGAGGGTGAAATATCTATCTGGTTTTAATGAATTCCAATTACATGAAGGGGTCATTTATAATCCTTTTCCTCCTCTTGATAATAGTTTGCTTGTTATGATCAGTAAGAAGGTGGATTTTTTAGAGAGTCCCTATTTCAGTAGGTAGGCTGATATTGCAAGTGAGGCATGTTTTCTCAGTTATGTGCCAGAACATGAGATTTTCCTTTTTCAATAGGATGATGTTTTACAGAATGGGATATTGGTTGCAATCAGGATGTGTGTTATGTTCAATATACCACATATATGTCACAAAATAAAAAAATATTCTATATCATTGGACAAGTTTCAAATTTTCAGTAGTAATTGCGGTGATAAATTTAAGCATAGTGGTTGGATGAAAGTAGCCAGTAGGTGTGAAAAATTGTTTTCCACTTATGTTATTAAATTACATTTGATACTTTAAGAAGAAAATCATGTTTATGACAAAGGAAAGAACTTGTTGACATTGGTAGATGGCATTGGGCCATCATATGTGGTTTGACCCTACAGGCCACAAATATTTTGGGGTAGAGTAAGTTATTTTGACTCTATACCTAATGGAGTTATTAATAAATCCCTCTTGAATTGCATGTTCATGGAAAATTTTTGAAGCTCTACTTTTCTTGAAAGTAGTTATTTTCCATGAGCATTAGTTAGGTTTTGTATATATTAGTATAGTTTCCTTTCAGTTGAAGTTACCCTATCCAGGTAATTTCTTTTTGGTATGCTCTATAATTGGTCTTCTTTACCCAAAGATTCTAGTTTGTCTTCTCATTCCTATAAAATGGACGTCCCCAACTAGAGCCATTGATAGGACCTAAAAATTATGTCTTGCAAAATTTGGTCGCTCTGGTTTTGTTTTGCCCTTTGTCAAGTTTTCAGGGTTTAGGGCTTTAGGGGTTGTGTCCTTTCTTGATTTAAGTCTTGTTATAAAGGAAAATCTTTGGTCCTTTTTATATTCTGTCATTACCTTTTTTCTCACTTAAGGATGAGGGTTCCACTTCGTTGGTGGGGCCATTTTGTTCCCTAAACATTAAGTCATGTTAGATTGGTCTATGAAATGATTTCCCTAAGTTGCAAAAATTTCCCTATGATCAGTCTCCCTTTAAATATTTGTGCCCACACTTATATTTTCCTAAGTCCAAAAGTCGTAAGTATTTTGATGGATTATTAAATACAGAATAAATTTGACGGTTCGTGCTTCCCTGTGACCAAAGATGTGAGGATTATAAAGACTGTGGCATCGCGAGATTGTGCCACATGGTTTCAACGGAAACTGACAAGGTTGGCAGTATAACCGGTCGAAGCATTGTGTTACCAGTTCTCAGGAGGTAAAAGTATTGGCAATTGACGCTCATTGGATTCATTTTGTTGTCATTTATGGGAAAAAGATCATATGGAAATCATATACTGGCACTAGGAGGCATATACCAATAGATACTGGCTTTGGAGCCTTTAGGGGTACACTGGCACCAACATCAATACTTCATTGGAAGCTGACATCAAGGAAGATTTACTTAATAAATCATTTTGTAATTATTGGCAAGGCCATCATTGAATATCTTTTGTAAATGTATTGTAAGTTGACATAAGGCATATCATTTGTAATAGGTATATAGGTCAGTCTGCTAGGTTATTTTTGTAATGATGTGATAGATAATATGTGCGGATATAGGAGAATATAGAAGAACTATATATTGTAAAATATATGTATGAAGATCATTTTGTATGTGAATGTTATATCATGCAATTATTTGTAGATAGATTGGAAAACATTCTTGGAGGACAAGAGATATCTGTAACAGTTCAGAGTTTATGAACCGGTACAAAGCAGAGATAGATTCAAAACTCTATTTGGCATAGTAGATGCATTCTTGAGTTCATTTTCAGTAACTTACTTTAGCAGAAAGCTTGTAGTCAGCGAGGATCTTTAGTGATGAGCAGTATGCTCTAGGCAGTGTGCCTTTCTGCAAGTGCAGGCCCCTATTATATGTAATATCTTTTCATATGGCCAGTGAACTAATATTGTGGGTCACAAATCCCACCATGGTTTTTCCTCATTGAGGTTTTCCATGTATAAATTATGTGTGTTATGGTGTTAATTTATGTGGATGGTTTATTTTCTTCTTGTTATATGTTTATTTGTTTACCGGTTTATATATGCATGGTATAAAAGGATAAAAATTGTTCATACCGATAGAACACTGATTCACCCCCCTCTCAGTGTTCTTGGATCCCAACAATTGGTATCAGAGCCCGGTAACTCAGAATAAGTTTAATAGCTTGAGGAAGATCCTAAAACTAGAATCTTTGAACATGGCTATGGAGAAGCCACTTGAGATGGCTCTTGAGGATTATGATGCTGAAAGGATGAAGAACTTGAAATTGCAAGAAGAATTGAATTTCGCAAATGAATTCATTCTTATCTTGCAAACAAGGTTATCATTTACTCAAGCCAAGAGAAAAGAACTTTTGCAGAAATCGAATGATGAGGAGAAGAATGCTCTTAAGGAACAATGTCAGAAACTAAGTCAAGAAAACATGCTCATGAAGAATGAAATGCAAGATCTGACTATGAGGTTATCTAAAGATATTGAGGATAGAAAGAAGAAGGAAGATAATCTTGCTATATCTCTAAAGAACAAATTTGATGAATGTGGTAGATTGACTCATGAGAATAATCTGTTGAGAACTAATTTGGCACAACCCCAGAACAATGAACAAGAACTTGAAAGACAAATAACTACTCTGAGAGATAATCTGACTACTACAAGTGCATATAAAGAAAATTTTAGGATCAGTGTTGCACAGTTGGATGATTCTAGAGTACTTGGATTTGTACAAGGTGAAAGCTCCGGTACTGCAAATGAAGATCAGACAACTGGTATGCAGAACTCATCAGAATAGAGGAAACTGGTAAGGCAATCTAATGCTTATAAATTCAATGGCAGATGTTTTGTTTGCAATAAGTTTGGGCATATGGCTAAATAATGTAGAAAAAAAGCAAATCAAAACTACAATTTTGTTCCCAGTCAATGCACAAATTGCAAGAAATTTGGAAAGTTTGGACACTTTGTTAATTATTGTAGGTCAATAAATGATACCGTATATGTCAAAGAAATTCAGAAGAACAATAGTACATGTTATGCATGCAACAAAATAGGTGATATTGCTAAGTATTATAGAAGCAAGACTCAACCGGTTAATAATGATAAAGATAATGAGAAAGGAAAGAAGAAGGTAGATGAAATACAAAAATATCACACCAAGAGATGGGTTAGAAAATCTGAAGAACCAAGTGGAGATGGATCTACACTGGTAACTCCACTGGTAGAATAGGGTATTCCTCCACCGGCAAGAAATTCTACTGGTAACTAAGGCATAAGCCTTAGGGGTTGGAAAAGTCATTGCTAAATATTTCTTATTACCCCGAAAGAGATCTAAGGAGATCTAGAGAGTTGCGTTCATCATCAAGGAAGATTCACTCGGCCCATGACCATAAAATCGACATCTGTAGGGTTGTTGGTGAAGCATTTATTACAAAATATTAGGGTGTTTCTTTGCTTATAAAAGGGGGTAAGTGAATTCATTTTCACTCACCGAGAATTCAAGCATTCAGAGTGAAGTAAAGGCGAGTTACGAGTGAGCAAAATAATTGTGAAAGGATTTCAAGCAGTTATTTAAAGCACTCAATCTTCCACCGGTATTCACTTTCAGGTATTTTTTAAAATGGCATGTGGATCTTCATCTCCTACTTTTATTTCAAATCCCACCATTGTCGAAGTCAAGGATAGGTTAAGGCCAATATTTAAGGAGGTTCCCGAAATTTCTAAAAATGAAGATTCGATGGGAGCATTTTATAGGGTTCCTGGTGGTGTAATGTATGTTGAAAATATGACGGCATACATTCACTGCACCCTTGAGGATTTGGGCACAGAGGACATCAAAAGCATGTATCAATCTGTGATACTGGGAGACTTTGGAACCATCAAACCAGAATACAAAGAAATTGAGGATCTAGGGTTAAGCGATATTCTATACATATCAAAATTCAAAGATGAAGTTATCAGATACATTTTGAGTAGGGTTCACAATGAATTTATTTGGCTAGATAGGCCTTACATGATCATGAAGGAGGCTATTCAAGCTGTCACCGGCTTACCTGAGGTTAAACAAAAACCTGGCAAGAAAATTTCCAATACAGAGGTGATGATATGATGAAAGAATAAGCATTTGGTAGAATACTGAGAGGGGGGGTGAATCAATATACTCAAAAACTGATACAAACTCCCGAACTCAAAATAAACTTATCAACAAAATAGTTTTGTCAAAATAATATCTCAAAGATTACCAACATCAATCGGTTTGATTGTTATACCAAATTAACTGTAAGCAACTTCAATCTTGTAAACATCAACAATGCTTAATCAAATATCAACATTTTCAACTCTCATGCTTCCAGTTATCATGCCTTAATCAAATCAATAAATAAGATCATAACCACAAAAGCATTCACCACTTGACACAAATATTTACATGTGGAGAACCCAAATAGGTAAAAACCACAGTGAGATGACACTCACAAGGATAGCTATTTGAACTCTTCTGAAGTTCTCCCTATTAGGAGCCAAGCCTGTTAAAGCTTTTACAATAAGTCTTGTTAAGAACTGATTCTGTTAGGAATCACCGGATTAGGGGATTTTACAAAACTCCTTGATGAAAAGCACAATACCCTATTAGATGTAATCTCGATAGAGGATTTGAGAATCCAAACTAATGGACCACCTTGTTAGAGGATTTAATAAGTAACCAAGCTTGTTAGAGATTACCCTGTTAGGGGATTTCAATTTCTAATGTGATTGTTAGAAAACAATAGGTTTTTCTTAATCTATCTTAATAGCACTACATCTACTTGATCAGATCCTTCTTAAGCTTCAAATTTGCCTTCACTCAAACTGCAGATCCATCCTCCAGTTAGGCAACCTCACACTCAACTAATTTCTACCAACTTTGCCAACACTCAAATAAAACAACATCATCGACCTTAAATACAAATCAAATAGGTCGGTAACATAAAAAATACCTAATTCTCATCATCAAGATTACAAACAAGTTGGTACAATATTGACCATTAGAAATCATAACCATGTCTTCATATTTAACAAGAAAAATCCAACCTCTCCATAATCACCGCTTCATTGAACTTGTAACTAATCACACGCTATGCATTTGATGCAGTCCACTTTGCTCCTTTCCAAGAACATCAAACACACTAAAATAACTTGAACTTATCTTCATACAATGACCACATCCATCACTATCATTACCACTCAACATATATCTTAAACCAACAAACTTTGATCGGTTAGGGTTTAACAAAAACAACTGGTAGGGTTTAGCGGTTACAAAACATAGAAAGGTTTAACCTTATACACCGGTTTAACTTACAAACTACCATATACCGGTTTACAACATCTTCCACAAATTTTATCATACTGGTTACAATAAAAACACAATAACAACAATAACATCAACAAAATCATGAATACCATTCACCGGTTCAATTGACATTAATGACAACATATCATTAATGCAATCTATATGCAAAATGCCAACAATCTAAAAATACCAACAATCTCCCCCTTTGTCATTGATGGCAATACAAATATCAACGCCTCTGATTTTCTATTGTGATTAGTGAATAGGAATCCCGGTTTACATACCAAGTATTCACCATGCTTGATCTGTCATCATCTTGTCACTGGTTCACCTAATCAAACACATAATTCTTCTCCCAAGTTACATAATTCTTCTCCCCCTTTGTCAACAATACCAAATTGAAAGTAAAATATGTAATATCAAAATCTCACTGTGTATCAACAAACTGCAACTTGATGCTCCCCTTGTGGAATACATCAACTTCAAAAAACATCAATCCATATAAAATTTTGCATGTAGTTCAGGGACTGATGCAATCAGCATCCTATTCAATTGACCTCATGAAGGGGTACAACCCCTAGTTGTCTTCCAAGACACTCAAATGTAGTCTTAGGTAGAGGTTTGGTAAAAATATCTACAGGTTGCTCCTTGGTTGAAACATGCTCTAAGATAACATATTTACTTTGAACTTTCTCCCTCAAGTTCAATGTGCTTAGTCCTTGCGTGCAAAACAAGATTCTTAGAAATATTAATTGTACTCGTATTATCACAAAAAATCTTGATAGGTTCTGAGATCTTCATCTTAAAACCTTCCAAAATGTGCCTCATCCAAATATCTTGTGTGCAATTCATATAAGCTACTACATACTCAGCTTGAACAGTAGAATGTGAAGTACAACTCTTCTTTTTACTACTCCATGAAACAAGTCTTCCTCCTAGAAAGAATGCTCCACCAGTAGTACTCTTTCCATCATCAACATTTCCTGCTCACCTTCAAATCAAAATTTCCTCCATATGGATACCATAACCCATAATCAACTGTACCTTTCAGATATCTAAAAATTCTCTTGGTTGCTATCAGATGTGTTTCCTTTGGATTCTTTTGGAATCTATCATCTATACCAACTGCATGGGCAATATCCGGTCAACTGTGAACAACATAGTGCAATTTTCCAATCATTGACCTATATTCTTTCTCATCTACAGACTTAGATTCATCTTCCTTGGACAATTTACAACCTGTAACCATTGGAGTGTTGGTACTATGGATGCATTGCATTAGTTTTGTCATTGATGTCAACACTTATCCTTTTGGAGATTTATGGTTATGTTGAACTGACACATTGTGTTCACCAGCATGTTCAGTGACTTACACACAGTCACCAGTATATTGTTCACTGACAAGTTGTATTATTCACCGGCACTGAGGATGACTTGTTATCATTTGGAGATCACATGTTTATGTCGAAGACGTGGTTTGGATACTTGGTTTTGGTGTTTCGGTTATTGGTCTAATCATGTTGAAATATTTGTTGTTACTGTCAAATTGGTCTAATTTATGGACCGATATGTATTATCTATTCTAGAACAACACAACACATTATGGAGATGACTTATTGATTGGATATTGTTGTAAATGTATTGAGCCGACATGATGCATCACATCTTGACTTATTTGTAATTGATTTAATTGTAATATTCTTAGTGATCTGACCTACACATTTGGTCTTAGGTTTTGGTATATATGTAAGATCTCATTTGTGAGATGACATATGATGGTATATGGTATTGTAACATGGTATGTGTGAATATTGAATATCATATGAGCAAACCATAGAGAAGGTTCAAGGAAGGTTTGAAGGTGATTATCAAAGCTTAACCGGTAATGAATCCAGCATTGGAGATGATATTTTGTGTAGTACATTATTCTAGGATTTAACCATCCTACTGTAGTCATTGTGACTCATTTGAGCAGTGTACTCTAGGAGGTTGGCCTTTCTGCATGTGCAGACCCATTTGTATACACATACTATCTGTAGTAGTATCATCTGATTGTGGGTAAGTTTTCCCACCTTGGTTTTTCCCCTTACAATTTTTCCACATTAAAATATTTGTGTTATGAGTTGTGGATGTTGTTTGTCTTTCTGTTTTATGCATTAAGTTTCATCGGTATTAATATTAACTACTAATCTGTCAATCGACATTGTTTGGTTTACTGGTATTAAGTATCATGTTTGATTAAGTTATATTTGGGTTGAAATTAATAGACAACCGATTCAACCTTCTCCCCTCTCAGTTGCCTCCAAGGTCCTAACAATTGCTATTAGAGCTAAGTCCTCTTTTTGTAGAAGTCTAACAGATTGAGGAGATCCTATGGCAACAAACTTTTTCAGGAAGCACAGTCTGAAACTTTATGGAACTAACTATGGTATATGGAAGATTAGAATGGAGACACATCTGAATTGCATTGGAAAAAACATATGGGAAGTTACAAAGAATGGCTATGTTTGTCCTGTACTGAATCAACCTAATCCACCAACATTGGGTAAAGATCAACAAAATGATTGCAAAGAAAGAGAAGGACTTTTGAGAACGTTGTCAGATCAGTAAATCATGGGATTATCAGACTGGTCTACTACTAAAGCTATTTGGGATAAATTGGAGACATTGAATGAAGGAGATACCACTGTCAAAATTGCAAAACTCGAATGCTTCCGAGTCAGGTATGGAAATCTGAAAATGGAAGAAGATGAATTTTTTTTTACTTTTATGGAAAGGGTTAATTAAATTGTTTTGGGTATACAATGTTGTGGAGGATCCTTAAGTGAAGATGAAATTGTTTCTAAAGTTTAAAGAGCTTTGCCACTGGCATATAAAATGAAATTAATTGCTATTAATGAGTTGAGAACAATGCCTAATAATCAGTATCTAGAGATACCTTGGTTGGAAAACTTTCAGCATTTGAGCTTGAGGATTTTGGTCCTATTGCTACAATTAAGATAGATTTAGCCTTCAAAGCATCATCATCTGACAAATCTGATTGGAAAGCACTTTATGCAAAAGAACTTGAAGATATCAGGAGGGAAAATGAAGAATTGGAAGAATTTCAAGCACTATTTGCAAGGAAAATGCCTAAAGGTCCTATTGGAAGTAAGTATGAAGGTAAAGCACCATTTAAATGTTTTAATTGCAATAAAGTTGGTCATATAGAATATAGATGTCCTAATAGACATACAAGATTGAGAGAGGAAACTAAAAGAACATATAAGCCTAACCCTAAATATCAGAGATATAGATTTAAGAAGAATAGAGACAAATCTTGTTACTATGTTGATGAAGGAGTTACTGATAATTTTGATGAAGAACCAGCAGACAATGGATGAGATTTTGTTGCAATAAAAGAAGATCAACTGACACCTACTATTCCACCGGTAGAGAAGGCCCTGGCAACTAAAATTGAAGAAAAAGGTGTTAATAAAAAAAGGTTAACAGTATAATACCTTAGCTCGGGTAGGGTTAGGGTTATGATATTTGAATTAATAAAAAGAAATTATAATCTTAGAAAGATTTTATAATGTAAATCCCAAATTTAGGGTTTGCATGGGTTGGACTTAATAAAATTGGAAAGAAAACATTATATTGAATTTAAATTATATATTTCAATATATCTGTTTATATTTATAATTATAATTATTTACATACACATATTTGTAAATAAGAATTAGAAAGTTGAAGTTTAAAAAAAAAAGGAAAATAGGCCTATAGGACAAAATATATATTTAATGTAGTTTTTTTAAAAAATAAAATAAAATAAAATCTAGTGGGCAAATAGTATTTATTTAATCAGTCTAAGGGTATTTCAATAAATAGTAATTTAATTGTCTTCTTGGATATAGGTTTTGAAATTTAAAACCTATGGGACGTATTTTTGCCATGGGATTAATTATATCTTAGTTAAACTAATTTGAGCACATCTTAAGTTTGGATTAAATTGGATTAACTTTAGTAAATTTTAATTATGGACTAAAGGGGTGCTAGGAGAATAAATTTATTTAGTGTTCAAAAAAAAAAAGTCATTTAAAAGCCATCCATGATTAACATTGCCCACGTAAATTAATTATCTTATTAAATTCGAGTAGACATTAAAACCCTTCAATTGGAATTCTGCAAATGGAGCTAGTAGATAAAGCTAATCCAAATATAGTTAAGACAAAACATGTTATAGCATTTTATATATGTCGATTTAATGCTTTTAAAAGTTATGTTTTAAAAAAAATATATCCCATTCTTGCCCTAAATTTTGGGCATGACAAAGAACATATAAGCCTAACCCTGAATATCAGAGATATAGATTTAAGAAGAATAGAGACAAATCTTGTTACTATGTTGATGAAGGAGTTACTGATGATTTTGATGAAGAACCAGTAGACAATGGATGAGATTTTGTTGCAATAAAAGAAGATCAACTGGCACCTACTATTCCACCAGTAGAGAAGGCCCTGGTAGCTAAAATTGAAGAAAAAGATGAATGAATTATAGATTCTGGATGTTCACATCATATGATTAGTGATAAAACTAAATTCTTATCTTTTCAGGAATATAGTGGAGGTCTAGTAAGATTTGGCGATGATAAAGCTTGCTTGATCAAAGGAAAAGGCACTATATCTTTGGATGGTAAGCAGAATACTAACAACATTTATTATGTTTAAGGTTTGAAGCATAATCTTTTAAGTGTTGTTCAATTAGTTAAAAAGGGATTTTAGTTACAATTCAAGAATTGTAACTACAAAATCATGAATAGAACTGGATTGGTGATTGCAACCGGTAATCAGACTAGAGATAATATCTTTCATTTGAACAACAATGATAAGACATTCTTGATTGCACATATTGATGAAAGTTGGTTATGGCATAAGAGACTTTGTCATGTGAATTTTGATTGCATTGTAAAAATCAGTTCAACTAAGGCAGTAAGGGATTTACCTAAGATTTTGAAACCTCATAATCCAATATGTAAGGAATGTCAAATGGGAACACAAGTTAGAACAACTTTTAAGAGTATTTCTGAGAAATCCAATAATGTTCTTGATTTAATTCATACTAACTTGTGTGGTCCAACAAGAACAAGAAGTCTATAGGGAGATAGATAATTTATGCTAATTATTGATGATTATTCTAGAATGTGTTGGGTTACTTTTCTCAGGGAAAAATTAGAAGCTTTTGGAAAATTCAAACTATTCAAGGCAATGGTAGAGAATGAAATCGGTAAGAAAATCAAATGTTTGAGATCAGATCAAGGAGGTGAATTCACATCTAAGGAATTTAATACATTATGTGACATGAATGGAATCAAAAGACCAACTATCAAGACCTTAGACACCTTAGCAAAATGGAATTGTGGAAAGGAAGAACAAAACTATTCTAGATGTAGCTAGAAGCATGATATTGGAAGCAAATCTACCTCATGTGTACTAGAGAGAAGCAGTGAATACAACAGTTTACACTTTCAACAGAGTTCACATCAAAGGTGAAACCGGTAAGACCCCTTATGAACTATGGTTTTGTAATACTCATACTCTTAAATATTTTAGAATATTTGGAAGCAACTTTTATATTAGGAGAGATGAGTATGTTTGTAAATTTGAACCTAGAAGTGATGAAGAAATATTTCTTGGTTATTCATCTAGGAGAAAGGCATATAGATGTTTTAATAAAAGATTGCAGAAAATTATTGAGAGTGCTAATGTGAAGATAGATGAACAATTTAGAGGAAATTCAAGGTCTATAGATTTTGAACCGACAGTTGACATGATCATAAATGAACCAATACAAAGTGCACTAGTACAAAATGTAGATCCAGCCACACCAGCATCATCAGAGAATTCTACAGTGACTGAAGAACAACAACACGTGAATAAACCTGGG
The DNA here is from genome assembly GCF_030272615.1 of Cryptomeria japonica. Taxonomy (NCBI): domain Eukaryota; kingdom Viridiplantae; phylum Streptophyta; class Pinopsida; order Cupressales; family Cupressaceae; genus Cryptomeria; species Cryptomeria japonica. The sequence goes on along the minus strand of NC_081414.1, from coordinate 549,405,033 downwards.
TATGTAAGACTGAATCATTCTAAAAGTCAGCAAATTGGGAATAAGTATCAAGGTGTTATGACAAGAGGAAGAATGGCAAATGAAGAGGTATGCTTAATTTCTCAAATTGAAACAACATTTGTTATTGAGGCATGTAAAGATAATTTTTTGATAAAAGCTTATGGAAGATAAATTAGAACAAATTGAAAATAATAATACATGGACATTAGTTCCCTGACCTAAAGACAAAAATGTAATTGGAACTAAATGGGTATTCAAAAATAAACTTAATGAAGATGGTAAGGTAATCAAAAACAAAGAAAGATTAGTGTGTAAAGGATATCCATAGAAAGAAGGAATTGATTACAATGAAACCTTTGCATCAGTAGCTAGAATTGAGGCAGTCATGTTGTTTCTTGCATTTGCAGCTCATAAGAACTATAAAGTATATCAAATGGATGTAAAATGTGCATTTCTGAATGGTGATCTTGAAGAGGAAGTTTACATTGAACAACGTGATGGATTTTCATTGACAAATGATAAAGATGTGGTTTGTAGATTAAGGAAAGCTTTTTATGGATTGAAGCAAGCTCCTAGAGCTTGGTATGTTAGATTGGACAAATATATTTTGAAGCTTGGTTACACTAAAGGTAATGCTGACAAAAACTTATATTTCAAAGTGACTAATGATGACATCTTGGTTATTGAAGTTTTTGTTGATGATATCATTTTTGGAGGAGAAGATGGATTGTGTAAAGACTTTGCTAATAAGATGCAGGAAGAATTTGAAATGTCTATGATTGGGGAGATAAAATTATTTTTAGGATTACAAATTTCACAGACTGATAAAGGTATATTCATATGTCAAACAAAATACTTGAAGGAACTACTGAAGAAATTTGGTATGGAAAACTCTAAACCGGTAAGTATTCTTATGACTACAATTGATAAATTGACATTGAAAGATGATTCAGCTCCTGTTAATCCGAGAAGATATAAATCTATGATTGGAGGTTTACTGTATTTGACACAAACAAGACCTGATATAATGAATTCAGTATGTATTATTTCAAGATTTCAGGGTAATCCTAAAGAAAATAATGAATCAGCAGTGAAAAAGATTTTCTGGTATGTACAAGGCACAACAAATCTTGGTTTATGGTATCCTAAAGATGAAAATTTTGATTTATGTGCATGCATCGATGCAAATTGGGTAGGAGATGTCGATGATAGAAAGAGCACCACTGGCAGAGCATTCTTTCTTAGTAGCAGATTGATTTCATGATTAAGCAAGAAACAAAGTTGTACATCATATCAACAACAGAATCAGAATATGTTGCAACAACAACTAATTGTACTCCAAGGTATTATAGATTAAGAAAATGTTGAAGGATATAAAGGTAAAATGCAAAGAACCTATAATCATCTATTGTGATAATTCAGCAGCAATTGATATATCAAAGAATTCGGTATTTCACTCTAAGACTAAATATGTTTCTATCAAATATAATTTTCTGAAAGAGAATGTTGAAGCAAAAGAAGTTAGATTGGTTTATGTGAATACTAAAGAACAGATTGCAGATATCTTTACTAAGCCTTTGAATAAGGAAACCTTTGGATATCTTAGAGAGAATCTTGAGGTAATACCCTCAATGGTAGAGACTTAGACAATTGAAGATTGGCATCAAACCGATAGAAATTAACAGAGAAACCTTTTTTCGGATTTGATGGAGGAGAGCTACTTCTCAGGGGGAGTAGTTGTTTATAACAATTAGTTATTGTAATTGGCTATATGAGTTGGTTGTATGTTCTAGTATTTGTATTTCTTTGGCATTTGATGTCAAAGGGGGAGAGATATCTATGGAAAAGATTTGTATTTAGAAAACATTATCCTAGGAAGAGAGAATATTCATTGGGGGATAGATATATGCTCTCTACATTTTGGTATTGATCTATTCTGGAGATTATTGGTTTTTGGTTTTTGGCATTCTATTTTTGGCACTTAGATGTTTTTCCATCTAGTGTTGTCATCAATGCCAAATGGGTAGATTGTTGGTACTATGGATGTGTTGCATTATTTTTGTCATTGATGTCAACACTTATCCTTCTGGAGATCTATGGTTATGTTGAACTGACACATTCTGTTCACTGACATGTTTAGTGACTTATGCATAGTCACCAGTATATTATTCACCGACAGGTTATATTGTTCACTAGCATTGAGGATGACTTGTTATCATCTGGAGATCACTTGTTTATGTTGAAGACATGGTTTGGATACTTGGTTTTGGTGTTTTGGTTATTGGTCTAATCGGGTTGACATATTTGTTGTTACTGGCAAATTGGTCTAAGTTATGGACCAGTATGCATTATCTATTCCAAATCAGCATGACATGTTATGGAGATGACTTATTGATTGGAAATTGTTGTAAATGTATTGAGTTGACATGATGCATCACATCTTGACTTATTTTTAATTGATTTAATTGTAATATTCTTAGTGAGATGACCTACACATTTGGTCTTAGGTTTTGGTATATATGTAAGATCTCATTTGTGAGAAGACATGTGATGGTATATGGTATTGTAACATGGTATGTGCGAATATTGAAGATTATATGAGCAGACCATAGAGAAGGTTCAAGGAAGGTTTGAAGGTGATTATCAGAGCTTAACCGATACTGAATCCAGCATTGGAGATGCTATTTTGTGTAGTACATTATTCTAGGATTTAACCATCCTACTGTAGTCATTGCAACTCTCATTTGATTGTGGGTAAGGTTTCCCACTGTGGTTTTCCCCTTATAGAGTTTCCACATTAAAATCTTTGTGTTATGAGTAGTGGATGTTGTTTCTCTTTCTATTTTATGCATTAAGTTTCAGTGGTATTAATATTAACTGCTAATATGTCAACCGGCATTAAGTTTGGTTTATCGGTATTATGTATCATGTTTGATTAAGTTATATTTGAGTTGAAATTAATAGACAATTGATTCACCCCCACCCCTTGCCTCTCAGTTGCCCTTCAGGTCCTAACATGGAGTTCAAACTTGTTTACAGTAACTCATGCTAAAAGTCTTCAAAACTTCTTTCACATACTCAGATTGAGTAATAAAAATACCATTCTTCATCTGCTATATCTGCAAACCTATGAAAATTTTTATTTCCCCTACTATTGACATCTCAAACTCATTCTTCATTTCATCTGCAAAAAAATTTCTCATGACATCATTTCCAAATATAATGTCATCAGCAAATACTTCACTAACCAATATTTTATCTCCTTCAGACTTGAGATAAATGTTGTTGTCATCACTAGTTCTTGCAAAGCCTATCTTCATCAAATGTGTATGAATCCTTTCATACCATGCTCTAGGTGCCTTCTTTAATCCATACAAATCTTTATGCAAACTGCATACCATGTCTTCTTTATTTGTTAATGCATAACCATCAAGATGCTCTATATAAACTTATTCTTCCAATATCCCATTCAAAAATGCAAACTTAACATCCATCTAGTATACCTTGAACTTCTTGTGAGCTGCAAATGCAAGTAATGTTCTTACTCCTTCTAGTCTTGCTACTGGTGCAAATTTATTTCCATAATCCTCTCCTTATTCTTGCGCATAACCTTTGCAAACTAATCTTGCCTTATTGTGAACTACAACACCATCCTCATTCAACTTGTTTCTGAACACCCATTTAGTACCTATGACATTCGTGTTTGCCAGTCAGGGTACCATGGTCCAAGTGTTGTTCTTCTCAATCTGATCTAATTCTTCTTCCATTGCCTTAACCCAATGATCATCACAAAAATCCTCCTTAGCACTTCTTGGTTCAATGGTGGAGATCATGCAAGAGTTCTTTCTAATTCTTCTTCTAGTAAGTACTCCAACATCCTTATCCCCAATAATTTGCTTAGGACTATGATTCTATCTCACATATCTAGGAGTAACATAATCATTCTCCTTAGGTTCAACTTTTTCATCATCTTCTTCTTCTGAAATTATCTATTCTGGTTGAACAAGTGCATAACAATTTGCCTTACCGATTTCATATTTAACTATTTCAGGTTCTAAAAGAAAAATGCAAGGATCTTCATCCTTTTTCTCTGAACTGGTTCTTTCTGAAACTTTAGGATATTCATCTACACAACCATCAACACTCTCAACAATTCTCTAAGTCTGGTTATTGAAACATTTGTAGGCCTTACTCTTAGTGGGGTAGCCAAGAGATATGCCTTCATCACTCTTCACTTCAAACTTGCTAATGTAGTCACCTCTTTTAATAAAAAAAATTACTACCAAATATCTTAAAATAACTAACATCAGGCCACCTTCCATACCAATACTGATAAGGTGTCTTGTGCTTACCTTTTTTTACCAAAACCCGGTTCATTGTGTTAGCACATATTTTTTACAAAATATTTTTGTGCTATATATGGATGCGTTTTACATATAGTTCCATCATAAGAGCATTTATTGTTGGGTTGTATGTGCAGGAGTTATGTTGTAGTGTCTTCGTAAAAAAGGCATCACTTGGGCATACATATTCAAGGGAAGTGTTGAGTGAAATGGCATTCTGGTAATCCTCATCTTCACAATTAGTCTCATTGTAGGAGCACTTTTTGGAAGATCAGCAAAGAGAAGGGTTGTGATCTTCTTTAGAGAAGGTAAATAGTGTGGAAGAAACCTTTTAGTATGATTATTAAAAATTGCATCCATAAAGAGAGCATTCTTTTGCAAAAATTGAAAATTTTTGCTTATCGACATAAGTCATCCCGATGAGATCACCTAAGGAGGAAGGAGTATGTTGATCAGAGTAACTCATGCCGATGGTGTTTCCTAAAGCATGAGCAGCAAGAAAAGCTGTGACTAAGTGGAAATCAATCGAGGCAAGTTACGGTGATGAAGTCAGAGTCATCGAAGTAACATACACTATCAGCAACGAGGAAAGAATGTCATCCTGATGCTTGATGAGGTTATCGATGGAGGTCTTGCCAACAAATGATGGAGTGATGTCTACATAGCGGTGACATCGGATTATCGAGGGGTCCTAATTTATGCTACCCCAATACCCAATGCACTAAATGGAGAAGGTGACTCTATCGGAGAGACTCTCTCTGATAAAGTGATACCAAGCAAGAAAGGGAGTAAGACTCATCGGGATAACATACATTATCAAGGAGATACATTTTGGGTTATCCCGATGCTCGATGAGGAAGATGAGCTTGGCACAAATGAAGTGACTACATCGGGAAAGCCTACCCCGATAGACTGAAGCAACTCGATAAGGAGAGTAAGCTGCAAGAAGACTCATCGGGATATCTTACGCTATCGGAGAAACATTTTTAAAGTTGTGCCGATGCCCGATGGGTAGAATGCCACAGAGGGCAGATCTATTGGGGAGGCTATAACTATCGAAAGCAAGGAAAATACGCTACTCCGACGCTCAATGAAGCAATCAGTGAAAGTCACACCGATCAAAAGAAAGTTAGATGTCATGGGACCATCAGATGAAGTGTTAAGTGGTTTCATTCCGAAGGCCAATGGAGCGACTAGAGGAATAAATAGAAGGAGCTTTCATCAAAGAGACATACCTCGATGTGACATAAAGAAAAAATGACTAATAGAAAATAAAGGTGGACCCATCGAGATAAGTCAAGCCTTGAGGAAAAGGTGAAACAGTCAGAGCGAGACCAGATGGATTAATCAGAATGACCTATATCAATCAGAAAAACAAAAAGGTAATTGAAGGAATGCAAGATACAGATGGCGCCAAGTAACTGAATTATTGGGTGGGGTTATGTTGATTATCTATTAGAATGTCTAATACGACAACCATTGTTTAATGCTCGCGATCTATTGGGTTGGATCCGCATGAAGAAAATCTAATAAGTTTTTTCTCATTACAGACTCTAGCCGTTGCATATCCAACATAAAGAAAGAGTTTTCATGCTAGAATTATTCAAAGTTTCTTCAGCCGCTAACATTGAAGTTGCAGACAAGAACCATGGGTAATTTAAGAATCCAAGTATTTAATCATGGAGGCTTCTGGTTCACAAGGAAAGAGAAAGGGCATAGAGATTTAAGATACATAGTCAACTAAATAAGAAAAGATGAAGTCTATGGAGGGTGTGTAGAAGTGAAAGTTGTGTTGGTATTTTGGTATGGTTTTGTCATTGATGTCAACACCTACTAAAACTCTAGCACTTTGGAGATTTAGCAACTTTCACCGGCAAGCAAGTGACTTTTGCACAGTCACCGATATATGGTACATTGGTAGAATATAATGATCATCGACACTTGGAATGGTGTGGGAAACACTTGGTAATTTCAAAAACATCATTTTGACATCTTGTTTTGGAGAATTGGTTATTGGTATATTCACATTTGCATATTTGATATCACCAGCAAATAAGTCCAGGGTATACACCGACAGGTTTATCTTTTCCAGATCAGCATGGCATGCTTTGGAGATGATTGATTATTGTTGTAAATGCATTAAGCTGACATGTTCAATTGGTTATTGCATCAGATATTGTTTTGTTTGTAAAATGCTTTTATTGTAAATATCTTATAGAGCCGACCTACTAAAATTGGTCTTAGGTTATGGTATAAATGTAAGATCAAATAAGAAATACGAAAAAGGATTGTGTGAAGGTATATACGAGAATAAGCAGAGCTATACACACAGACGTCATTTGAAGATTGAAGGAGGGTTTTTGTGAAGACAATCAGAACTACACCGGTACTGAATCCAAAAGATGCTATTTTGTGTAGTACATTCTTATTGGATTTAACCATCCAACTGTAGTTATTGTGACTCCCATTTTGTGATTGAGCAGTGAGCTCTAGGCGCTTGGCCTTTCTCCATGTGTAGACCCCATTTGTATACACTTACTATCTGCAGTAGTATCATTTGATTGTGGGTAAGGTTTCCCACTGTGGTTTTTCCCCTTACAGGGTTTCCACGTACAAATATTGGTGTTATGTGTTGTGGATGACTTTGTCTTTATGTTTCATGCACTAATCCTTATTGGTATAGCAATTAACTGTTGAATCTGTCTACCGAGATATTGAACTGGTTTATCGGTATTAAGCATTAAGTTGGTTAAGTTGTTTTGGTTTGAATTTATTTGACAACTGATTCACCCCCGCCCCCCCTCTCAGTTGTCTCCGGGACCTAACAAGTTGAACCAGGACATACTTGACTAGATGGAGTCATTTGGTGCTATGTCTAGGAGGTCTAAAACCAATTTGCCTCCCAAGGATCAATTGGAAGATAAGTACAAAGGGGTTGGAGATATCTGGACAACCATAAAGGGACCACAAATTATTTTTATATAACTACCTCAGGCAGAACAAGGAGATGCCATTGTCAAACCCTTGGACGACGAATTTGGGTAGACTGGTGGTCCCAAATGTTTTTCTAAATCTCAAATTATTGGAATTGCTCACCAGGAAATACAACAAAGAAAAAAGATACATCCAATTTCCAAATGGGCATCCATTGATCTGGATATCTACTAGGTCTATTCAGGAGGTTTTCGACATAACATATGAACCTTACATGCCCCTGTCTTTTACATATTTAGAAGTAGAATATACCCAAAAGGACACCACCCACATAGTGTGGAAGTTGGCAATTCACAAAAAGGAGAAAGGACGACACACGGAGCAGGATGGTCCTCCTTTTGAAATTACTCTGTTTAGACAATACCTACAATACAAATATTGGGTATGCGACCAGGTCTACGAGGAAGAAGTTCCTGATGTTACAAGAATAGTCCCATTGGTATTGGCTAAAGACATTCAAATGCATGAGCCAAGGCCATTTTATTATACAACTTACTTGGCAGAGATGCTGCATGAAGGATTTTTTAGTTTGCAAACAGAGCCTAACCCTACTTTCAAGTTTTACTCATTGCTAATACATATGCTTTTGTTTTATGGTCAAATGCAAGGTTTCTAGCTAGGATAATTAAAAGTGACTTCCAAGAATAAAGAGGGATAGAACCAACCAATTCAATTATGGTTATCCCTATGGGACTCAAGGTTCGACAAATCACACTATGTGTTGTTTGAAGAATATTTTGTCTAGCCCTTGTATAGATTATTTGGGGTAGAATGTGAGGGGTCTATCTTATAGGAGATTAAGAGATTTTTGAGACCCCATGCTTTTGGAGACACTAGGGTCAACCATAATTGGGGTGATTGGTTTGTATGCCGAAATTTCACTTTTTTCAGGGTTTATGGTTTTGAGGGTGTTCCATATATGTTGCCTACATTAGTTCCTGACATGATTGCTTATCTAGAAATTGTTAGGAAACTTAGTATGTCAAATGCAAAGCATTTGGGTGGTGCACACAAGCAGGTATTTGTGCCTAGCACTTTGTATTTTGGAGACTTCACCATTGTATCTACCAAGGGTTATGAGATGATAGAAAAGAAGCTAGTAGAGGAGTACAATTTGTATGGACACCAAGCTTGGAAAAATTATGATCTAGAGGGATACATCAACCACTACCGGAAGAGTCAGAACCCGGGAGAATATTTGCATATACCCATGGATGCTAAAGATTTATTTAGAAACAAGGACCGCGATGAGGCTGATGTAGTCTTAGAGGAGTTGAACCAAAAAATGGAAGAGCATGCAATGTTTGTTGCAAATGAAGGTTTTGTATAGTCCAAAGAGTTTAAATCATTCTTGTACCATTACAAAGGGAAAAAATTGAGGGAAAGCATCCCAAATGTTACCCCAGAAAATGAAGCAGAAATGCTTAAGAAATTGAAAGGAGACATTGATGTTAAAGTGGCCATAATGACACCACAGAGAGGGAGACAACTTCTTAGTGAGGCATGTATCATTTTGTTCCTAGGATGGGACTTAAGTGCTTGTTTCATTTTTGACAACTTGTTACATTCTGATAGAAAATATGTAAAATTAGACATACAAGGAGTTCATGACATTTTTATTGGATCAAGATATGATCCAAATGAAGAGGAAATGTTTCTTTGGGCCCTATGCCCCCAAAATAAAAGACCCAATATTATAGATGTAGATAAGGCATTTAGGCATATGATGAGGCTAAAAGTGAGAGATGTTAACCAAATTGTCGTTGCAGATTTAGGGATTGACATTGCAAAACTAAATAAGGCCCAAATGCAGTGGGTGTTAAAGGAGGGTCAAAAATACAAAAAATTATATGAAGACCTGTTAAGAAGTCGTTGTCATGAAGTACCATAGATAACTGATACTGGTGTGCAGTGGAAAAAGAAATATGAGGACCAAATGAAATAAAATATAAAGCTAAGAAGGCAAATCAGGACTTCTAGGGTGGATGTTGCTTGTGTTTTGTTGACCAACAGGTTTGAGCATTTATTGGATGTTCTCAAAGAATTTTGGACCAACTGTCAAAAGACTCGAGATAATATGGCTTCTCATGAAAGAATTTTGAAGAGGTTGAAGGCATTATTGGAAGAGAAGAGTGTCGATGAGAAAATTGTTCAGAAGATCTAGAGAAGGTTAAACAAGCATAAAGCATTTGGTGTGGACATCGAGCAAGAATTTACCGATTGCAAGGATATTGTCAGATATAGTGTACCAAAAATTGTGGATGAGGTAGTGCAGTTAAAGGACAAACGGATTTGGATTACAGAATGCCAGAATGTACTCAACACATCCCTTAATGTTGCCCGAGCAGATGTTTTGGATATGAAGGAGACAGGTGAGTAGATGGAGAGAATTGTTACCATGGAGATCACTATCAGGGATACTATATTCAACACCAGCACTCACTAGGACAACAAGTGTTTGGAGCACATACAAAAGTGTGATACAATACTGGATGACTAGAACTAATTTTTATATTTTGTATCTAGTAGTTAAGCAGTTAGGTGTTAGGTTTTAGTCAAGTTTAGTTTAACAAGATGAAAGGGTGTGTCCTTTCATTTGAATCCTTTGGCTCATATATATGTATGGATTCATTTCTGTATCATAGGAGATAGACAATATTTTGTCCCTAGCTGGGCTACAAGTGTTATGTTTTAGAGTATTCTAATAGGAATGAGAAGTTTATTTTGTGCAAACTGAATGTATTGGAGTATTTGTAAGTGCATTTTTTGTGTACATTCTTATTCTAGAAGTTAATATACAAGATTTCATGCTTTTATCTTCAGACTATTATGTGTAATTTTGTGTTTGATGGAATCATATGTCCTCTTGATAAATCTTTTAGATTTGTTGTGATGTGCCATCACATGATGTTGTATTGAATGTTAAATTGGTTTTTATTGTTCATGCAACACATAATGAAACTATCACAGCGATGGTTTTATAATTGTCTCTTGAGTTGATAGTGATTCTTGACCATAGAGTTATTCATTAATGGTCAGATAAAGGCATTGGTCTTTTATTAATCTTTGTTGAATAGGTTTGTATGCATTAGGTCCTTATCAAAGAAACAAATCTTCTAATTTCTATCAGTACTGCTCTTTTTCATAATGGCTTAAAGTCCTAACAGTAATATTTTACATAACACAACTATATTCACACTTATTTCATCAGTTTTAAGGGCATTCAATAAAAAGCACTTTTGTTAGCATAGTTGGAGGAAAACCTTTTGCCATCCCTACAATTTTTAATTCCCATAGTTTAAATTCACTTAAAATAAACCTCTTTTGTGCTTTAGAGTATAAGGTATACCCGCCTAGGTTTAGTGGAGCCTAAAGTGCAGACGGATTTGGTGTTCGACCATCACTGTTCCTTGGCCAAGGCTGATTGGATCAACTAAGGATTAGGCAAGTCTTTGGTTTTCCAATCTCTAGTTTTGGGTACCAACAGATTGGTGACTCTTCTGGGGAGTTGTCTTAGGAAGTATTCAGAGTCTTTGGTGGTTTGCTTCAGACTCTGTTGGAGGAAAGAACCTATAAGATTAATAAAAGATATTGTTCCTCTTAGGAGGTGGTGAATCTACATTTAATACATGAATAATAGTTAGTATTTTGAGAAAGTAAGAGAAACCCCTAGGCATTTATCAATAAAATTGATGCAGGGGAGAAGGTCTCTGCATAAGGGACAAGATGTTCAATTGAGTCCAAAGAAAAGGTACAAAGAGAAGAAATCAACAACAAGTATGGCATTTGGGGGTTATAAGAAGTTTCTTAGCAGAGAGGATGGCTCTTCATTTGGTGAAGTTTTAAAATCTAGAGGAAAATCCTTTCTATGCCTTAAATGCAAAAAAAAATAATGGCAGCCATGATGAAACCCTGACTGTAGAGGAACAAGAGGAAAAGCAATGGGATGAAATCATACTTAAAATGGCTGACTTAAATGGAGATGAATCCAAAATGGAAAAGGCTCTTAGGAGACAACCAGATTGGATATTGCAAAAACTAGGGTTACAAAGAGATGCAATTCAAAGCCCTAGGTAAAAAGGGATAGAAGACAAAAGTAAAGGTGAGGGAGGTACGCCAAAAACTCCTAAATATAGTCCCCCTCATGTAAGAAGAATAGAGAAGCCTTTTGTAACCTTTGATAACCCGCTATTAAATGGAGGTAGAAGATGGAGGGATGTGCATAGGGATCAAAGTGAGGAAAGGCAAAGAAACAGCCAGGATAATGGAGGAAGAAATGGAAATGGGGAAAATGCTGGAAGCTGGAAGAACACAAATAGAGGTAACATTATAAACAATAATAGAGGAAGTAATAGGTATGGCAGCAACAAAAATAATGGAAATAATAGAGGTAACAATGACAATTATGGAAATGGTAATGGTGGAGATAGAAACAACAATAATGGCAATGGAGGTAATAATGGAAATAATGGCAATAATAGTGGTGGTGAAAATAATGGGAACAATGGTAATTATGGCAGAAATGGTGGATTCAACAGAGGAAAAATGAACATTCAAAACAACATTCAGGGTGGCAGACGACCTATGATCATTGAAAGATACAAATAATTGGATTTCATTGGCATTGTTGGTTATCCAAATCAGATCACTAATGATTTAAGATCAGCCATCCCCAAATTCTCAGGAAATGGAATTGATTTAGCAGAACAACATGTAGTTAATGTAAAAAATATCATTGAAGAATTTGAGGTTCCTCATGAGGATGTGTTCATGAAGTTGTTTATTCAATCTTGGATAGAAGATGCAGGAGAGTGGTATAGAAGCCTTCTTGATGGATGTATTGGCAACTGGCAAGAATTTGTAACATTGTTCTTGGAAGAATTTGGAGATCACAATGATCCTTCATTTGCATCCCATGAATTGACAAGTATAAAGAAGAATCAAAATGAATCAGTAGCCGAGTTTAATAAAATATTTAATAAAGTATTAAATAGAATACCCAGAGATGTCAGACCTATTGATTCATTTCTGATTAACTTTTATTTGAGTGCTTTTGATGACAAAACCCATTATGAGATTTTGTCTCATAGACCTGATACTTTATAGCAAGCATTAAAGACAGCTGCTACCATTGAGAATAATAGGAAAGTTGTTGGGAAGGTTTCCAAGAGAGATGATCTGAAGTTGTACAGTACCAGGGTTCCCAAGAAAGATGAGCTTACTCAGATCATGGACATGCTTAAGGACCTAAAGGGTAAGAAAAATCCTAATGAAAATCCACCATATAGAAACAATAAACAAATGAATTACAATAGACCAAGACTACATGATATACCATATAACACAAACTGGATGGATGGGAAGCCAGTGAAGCCTAATGTAAGCAAAGAAACTCCTAATCCATTGAAGAAGGCCACAAATTTTGTAGATGAATATCCATGGTGTGATGTTTGTAATTTACCTCATGTTGCTGAACAGTGCATGATTGCCCAAGGTTTGATAGAGGAGGAAAATCATGATGAGGATTGTGAACCTAATATAAATGTACTTTCATCTGATCCATATTGGGGAAGGGATGAAGACTCATCTGAAGGGGAGCATTTTTCTGATGTGCAGCAAATGAGAGAAAACCAGCATTACAATATACAACAGGTCTTATCAAATGATGATGATGAAGACATTCCAGCTTTGAGAAGATTGTTTCAAGATGATACGGTGCCTTCACTAAGGAACTTGACTGAGGAAGAAAAGAAAGCCTTCACTATTGCAGCAGTAGAATAAGTTAAGAGAAATTATCAGTTGAGAAGTAGGAATGTAAATAATGAGCAGGGCAAACCAGCAAGTATGTTTGCCAAAATTAAAAAACTAGATGGGAACAAAGACAACACTTTCAAAAGTAAGGATGCAAATGCCAAAAAGGGAAAGGAAGAAATGCCATAACATGTCAAGAAAGAAGAAAAGCCAAAAATAATTAAACCTGTAGAGAAGAAGCAAATAAGTAATCCCACTTCAAATAGTAATTCATTCATGTCCCAGTCGTTGTCTCAAGTAAAGATATCTATGCCTCTGCTAGAAGTAATGAAATTCCCAGATTACAAGAATGAGATGTTGAAAATTATATCCAATGTTGGAGAAGTAAGTAAGGAAGATCCTAAATCAAAAGAAGATCCTCCTATGGTGTATCTTGGCACGTCTATTACCAACAATCTCACATAGGTAGATCCTTTCTATCTAACACTATTGATAGATTCAGGATTAGCAGTAAATATCATGCCAGAGGACGTCATGAAAGAATTGGGAATTCATGTTGATAAACCTTATGGTAAATTCTATGCCATGGAAAATAGGTCAGTTCCTATAGTTGGAATTATGAAGGACGTTGAGTTCAGATTCCTAGCCTGTCTAGACATTGCATACAAGACATATATCACAGTTGTACAAGTGCCTGCAAACTATGGGATGTTGGTATCCAGACATTGGTCTAACTTGGTAGGTGGACATGTCCAACTTGACTTGTCATATGCCACTATTCCAGTGAAAGGAACAGAGGTGAGGATAAACAGAGAACCAAGATCTCCCTACCTCATAGAAGAAGTTGATCCTGATGAAATGAGTTGTTTTTGCCACTCAGATATGGGCAACTTTCAGGTAAGCATTTCTAAACCATTAAAAGTTGATAAAATTATAGAAACAGTTAAACAAAATGAAAATTTAATTTGGAAATTGTATTTTGATGGTGCCTATAGTAAGGATGGAAATGGAGCAGGAGTTGTACATATTTCACCTAATGGAAAATATTTTAAATATTCTTTCTTGTTAGCTTTTGAGTGTACTAATAATATTGTTGAATTTGAGGCCCTTATATTAGGACTTAAAATAGAAAATAAACATGGCTTTAAGTTACTAACAGTTTATGGTGATTTAGAATTAGTTGTTTCACAAATTAGAGGCAAATTTGCTACCAAAAATGCAAAATTAAGAAGCTACAGGAACGAGGTTTGGGATTACATTGAACTTTTTGATGCTTTCTCCATAAATTGGATTGAAAGGGCCAATAACATTTTGGAAGACTTCATGGCTTACCTGGTAATCAAACATAATGATATCCCTTTTTATGATATTACCCAAGTAGAAATCAAGACCAGACCGTCAGTCCCTGACTATATAAAGAGTTGGCAAGTATTTGATGATGACAAGGATTTGCTAAAGTTTTTGTTTTGTGAGAATCAGTATGAGCACCAGCTGATTGATTGGAATGGACTTGTGGAGGAAAAGGATGGCAAGGGGATTGTACTTGGGCAAGAGGTGTTGCAGCTAAAAACAAATAAAATTCCAAAAGGATTGATAGAGCTTGAAAGAATGTTTGATAATAAAGATATAGCAAGTTTTAGACCTAATTCAGGAGGATGTGAGGATGTTGAAAAAATAAACTTGAGAATTGAAATCAATCCAAGAGAAGTATATATTGGAAAAAAGGTCACACCAAAAATCAAAATAGTATTGATTAATCTGCTAAGGAAGTATAGGCATGTCTTCGCTTGGTCATATGATGACCTTAAAGCATATAGGGAAGATTTGTTCCAGCATGAGATACCCTTTAAGCCTGATGCAAAGCCTTTCAGACAGAAGCAAAGGCTAATAAACCCTACTTTGGCTCCCAAGATGAAAGAAGAGTTGATGAAAATGAGAAATGCTGGTATTACTGAGCCCATAAGGCACTCAACATGGGTGTCCAATTTGGTCCCAGTCAGAAAAAAGAATGGTGATATCAGATTGTGTGTGGACTTTAGGAATTTAAATATTTCATCTTTAAAAGATAATTATGCTTTACCTAACATGGAGGCTCTTTTGCAGAAAGTCACTGGAAATGAATTATTATCTATGATGGATGGTTTCTCAAGATATAATCAAGTCAAAGTTAGGGAAGTAGAAAAGTTCAAAACTGCTTTCATCACACCTTGGCGCACCTATGTCTTTTCCAGGATTCCTTTTGGACTGACAAATGTAGGAGCCACATTCCAGAGGCCTATGGATGTAGCCTTTGAGGGGTTGATTTATTATATCTTGGCAGTTTACCAGGACAATATGATTGCTTATTCTAAAAAGGCAGAAGACCATTGTAATGACCTAGAAAAATCTTTATTAGAGCATTAGAATATTGCATATCTTTAAATCCCAAAAAGTGTCATTTTGGAGTTACCAAAGGAAAATTGTTAGTTCATACTGTTTTGAAATATGGTGTGAGAATTGATCCAAAAAGAGTTACTGCTATTGATAATATTCAAATCCCTTAAAACAGTTAAGGCAATTCAATCTTTTTTCAGTAAAATTAACTTTGTAAGAAGGTTTGTTTAAAACCTATTGCTAGAATGTTGAAAAAGGGTGCTGAAATAAAGTGGACTAATGAAGCCCTTGAAGCTTTTGTAAAAATCAAAAGAGCCATCAAGGAATCCCCTGATTTATCCAAACCTTTCCAAGTGTTTTCATTTACTTCATTCCATACTATTGTTGTTTTCATGTTACAAAAGAGAATGATGAGGGCCATGAACAACCAATGGTATTCTTTAGCAAAACATTGCAAGCATCTGAGTTGAACTATGATTTGAATGAATAACAAGCTTATGCTCTTGTGAAAGCAGTTAAAGCTCTTACACCCTAACTAATTGTTGCCACTATTATTGCATATGTACCAAATGCTTTTGTTAAAGACATCTTCAGACAATTAGAGACTATTGGAAGGAGATGCAGATGGATAAACTAGATCCAAGAATTCAATATTGATATACAGATCACAAAGCTGGTGAGGAGTTAGGGTTTAGCAAAATTGATGGTAGAATCCAATGTTGAAGAAACACATGTAAATCAAATAGAGTTAGAAGATGCACAAGTGAGCATTGAGAGGTACCCTTGGTATACAAATATTGTTTATTACTTGAAATACATGAAGTGTCCTAATAGTTTAAATGATAGTCAGAAAAGAACTTTAAAGCTTCAAACATCTAGGTATGTATTACTTCATGGAGATTTATACTGGAAAAATAGAGATAGTATTCTCTTATTGTGTCTAGATGAGTGTCAAGCATCTTTTGTTTTAAGAGACTTACATGAAGGTGTATGTGGAGGCCACTTCTCAGCCAAAACCAGTGCTCATAAAATTCTTAATGTCGGTTATTATTGGCTCCAAGTTTTCAAGGATTGTCATGCTTATGTCAGGAAATGTGAAGCATGTCAAATTTTTTTAGGGAAGCTTCAATATAATGGAGCTATTCCTCTCAGACCCATGCATACAGAAGAACCATTCCAGATGTGGGGTATTGAATTCATAGGGGAAATAGCAAACAAATCTAGTGGTGGGCATAAATGGATTTTGGTGGCTACTGATTATTTTACTAAGTGGGTTGAAGCCATTCCCACAAGACAGGCTACAAGCAAAGTGGTGACAAATTTTCTTTTGGAAAACATTTTGACCAGATTTGGAGTACCTTGGAAGATTGTGGTATGTTGTCTTCAAAATCTGATTTCCTTTAACATCCTTAAAATAATATGATTAAACTCGGTGCAAAAGAGACATCAAAGATAAGGAAATTCTCAAGACAACATATGACAAGGTTTGATTGAGCCTCCTACACTTCAGACTTACTCAGAGCCCAGGTGGGTATACCTTTGTGAATTGAATTCACACTTTCGAACATAAACCCATAGCAAACCAGTCCAGAAAACCAGTGGATCTATTCACCTTGAAATCAACTAAAAATAAAGAATGGAAACTATACTTAAATTCAACATTTCAATCAACAAAACATGCAATAAACCACTTCAAACAATACCAGTGCCTTATCCAAGGTCACAGAGTCATCTAAACTCAGATAATACTCCTCAAACAAAACATCTTTACATGTCCCGTTGGCTTGGTTCCTATTAATCCTTGTATATGCTTGACACCTTCAAGAACTTATGCATTCCAAATTAAGCTATGATCATCAAAATTCAAAGTCTCTTCCAAAGAGTTTACTAGTATGAGTGATCCCCGCATCTTTAATTTCCCTCCTAAAGAGAAAAGCTAACGAACACTTCTTCTAAAATTGCTTTGCAATTCCATTCAAACAGAACAACCCTGGATTATTCAGAATGAAAATAGTAAACAAATTTGTAAACACACTTGAAGACAACACAAAGCTTTACTCAAAACTGATGGTCTGTATATTGATATTCTCCATTAGACTTAGAAAAGCTCATAAATTTCTGCAGTGTTTTCTTACAATTCTTTGCGATCTCCTTTCCTCTAGTCCTGGTATCCATTTATAACAACATGGATGCACAAAGCTTTGGACTTCTCGAGGAGAGTTTGTTACAATCATTTCTTTCAAAATAAAGAGGTTACAAGCTTTTCGCAAAAAACAGTTACAAGCTCTTTTCGGCCTCTGCAGTTT
Organism: Cryptomeria japonica; assembly: GCF_030272615.1. Classification (NCBI taxonomy): domain Eukaryota; kingdom Viridiplantae; phylum Streptophyta; class Pinopsida; order Cupressales; family Cupressaceae; genus Cryptomeria; species Cryptomeria japonica. The sequence continues at coordinate 549,387,266 of NC_081414.1, read as the reverse complement.
CTTCAACAAGCTGTTCGGTTGCAACCTCTTCTACCTTTTCAGGGTGCTTTCCAACTGTTTCGGATCATGGGTGGCATATTTAATTGTCCACTCATCATACATCTCTTCTGTCGGCCATGAGAAATTAATCACTTTATCTTTAGTTTTAGTCAACCTTTTCCAAGAATTTCTCATTTTGTTGACTTCTGAATTAAGAAAACCATAATGTGACTTAATTTTCTGTATCTCTTGTATTGTCAAAACAAAGAAAGAAGCATCATCTAGATCAATAATTCCTTTAACTCTCACTGACAATTTAGCTTCTATCTCCTTAAGCCACATTTGTTTGTCCTTTAATTGATCCGGGCTAGCAAAAACTCCTGGGAGCAACTCAAAAACTTGATCAGTGTACTCCTTTTTGCACAAATTTACCTTCCTATCCACATTATCCACCTCTGCTACTAATTGTACTAAGACTTTAGCAACATTAGAAGTGGATTTGATGATGGGATTGGCCCTTGCCTCATCACAGGATACACACATAAACTCTAAATCTTGCTCCCTAGGCCTCCATTTATCAAAAATAGGTGTCAAAATGGCCTTTTCTCTCCTGAGCTCATTCCATATATCCATAATTTTACCTACATTGTTGTAGAGAAATGAGGCATTTATTGTATCTGCAAAACTAGAAATTGTAGCTCTTACTCTCTCCTCATACTTCTTTTCATATAAGGCCTGAGCCTGTTTCAAGTTTTCTAATTCTTGGGGAGTGATTTCAATCATTTGAGAGCTAGAGGGTGCTGGAGATGGTGGAAACTCAATGATAGGGCTAGTAGGTGGAGGTCTTGCAGAAGAAGAGGAGATCATCAGTGTTGAAGACTCACCTTGATGGTATTGTCCAGTCAACTGGCTCTACAGCTTGGCAATGATACTATCCTTTCCTCTTACCTCCTCCTTGGCATTGTTATAGGCCTTCAAAACTGTTTCCAACTTAACTTGGAGGGCCTCTTTCTCTTTGGCTTCCTTCTCTACTACTGCAACACTAAATTTTGCAGTCTCTAACACAGTGCTAGTGGCCTCCACTATCCCTGTACTCTGCACTCTCTTCACCATCATTCCACCAAGGTAACTTGACCCTGGGGTGTCTTTGCTTTTCTTACTCTCATTTCTCTTAAGAGACTACATGACGAGTGCAACATTGTCCTTATTGAAAGTAATCCCCTCCATGGGTTTAGTCTCTTTTCTCACTGCATCTAGTACCAGGGCGTCTGCCATATCCCATTCGGGTAAGATAAGCACTCCAGCTTGTGCTACCATATCTCTTCCCTGCTTAGGGGTGATGGTTTTGAATTCTTCCATCATATCTTGCTTTATTTACTCTTCCACTAGGGCTAGATCTTTATTGGGCTAGATCTTTATTGGGCTACTCAACCTTTCTCGTTTCACATCTAGCATTATATTTATCTATGTGTTGTTTCCATATAAACTGCATAAATGCTTCTGATGTGACAAAATTGTTATCAGCTAAAAAGGCCTTACTTGCCTGCTTTATCTCAGGATCCCACTCCTGGCCTTTGAGTTCAGTGGTAGTGATATCCATTTCAGCACCAATGGGTTCTTCTGGCATTCCTTCCTCCACTTCATCATAAGTGTAGGCAATTTCCCCTAGACTACCTAACTGTAGGAGTTGCTCAGCTACTGCTTTCTCATTTCCTATATGGATAGGGGATTGAGATGGGGAATACAAAGGTGTATCTGATTGTACTTCTTTCCCCACCCTTTGCTTCTTTGTGCTTTCTTGGATGTCAATGACATCTTTTATCTTCCTCTTTCCTTTGGAGGTAGAGGGCTCCCTTGTTATAGGCATCAGCATAGTATAACTGGATTTCTTATGTAGTGTATAATCACCAGGAGGGATTGCTTTGCTGGAAGCTGACCTACTTAGGATCATTCTTGCCTTCTCAGGGTTTCTCTTGATTACAACTTCCCTCTTCTCCTTCAGTGTTTGCATCACATCTTCAAAGCAAACAATCAAAAACTTTATTTTCTCCTCCAGTGGGAAAAAGCTAGACAATGGGTCATAGCTGGCATCAAATTGATGCACAAAATCCAAGGCTTTCTTATAAGCCACCCACTTCTCTTTCCTCAGCTCCTGCTCATCTAAATCAAACTCATTTCTGATGAGGTCTTCAAGAAACTAGAATTGATGAGGCCTACCTCTGCATGCTACCTTCTTCCTAAACATACCGTTGAAGAAGTCTTCCAGATCAGCACACCTAGACACTGCAGTGGACAAATGATAAGGCTTGAGGAAATCCTCAAAGCAATTCCAGCCTCCTTTTGTTATTACAAATTGGTGAGCCATGGTAGCTGCAGGGAAAATAGTCCCTTTACCCCTGCCTATTAATTCTGCCTCTTGTAAGCCACCAATTTATCTAAGGATCTCTGCGATTCCCACTTTGAGAGGGACCTGGTAAGGTAGCAAAAATGGGGTGCCCCTGAAACCAAACACTCTGAAAACTGTGGAGACTGGATACAAGTAGATGTCACCCCAGTTATGGATAATTTTTATGTTCTCTGCGAATTCTTTTGGTCTTATGGATTCCAGAAGAACTTTGGGGATTCTTGGGTTTTCAGAGTAGAGGAGAGTCCTTACCTTGGATGCAAAATATTTATCAAACTTCAAAAAAATGGCATCCTCTTTATCCCATGACAACACAGTACTCCATAATTGTACCGGCATTTTTTCTCCTTCTTTCTCCTTAACAAGGTCCAGTCCACTGGCAAAGTAGTCACCACCTTTGAAGAGAAAAAGATGCATCAAGAGTGAGTACCATCCAAAAGATCTATCCACCTTTCCATTCTTGATTCCTGTTAACCCTCAATGAATAGAATCAACAATGAAAGAGGCATAATCAAATGTAATTGCAAGAGAAGGATTCAAAATCTGAGCAATCATTAATAGGTAATGATTTGGCATATTTGGTTCAGCATCTTCTCCCAAATCTTGGCAAAGTGCCCAATACATTCCTTTAGCCCTCAGGGTGAACATACTTAATGAAAAGGGCTCTTGTGTGTTGGGTCCAACAACTGTTAACCCTCCTATCTTCACAAAAAACTCCTTGAGAGGCCCGTTCCTGAGATGACTCCTCTGTGAACCGTAAATTTGGGCTAATGATGTGAAATTTATAGGTTCCAAAAAATTGGTGAACTCATTAAGCCCAAAAGCTTTCCTGAATTCTTCAGCATTAACTTCAACAAGGGTTTTCCCATTTATATCCCGAATACTTCTTGTGACTGGATCATAGTTGAGCGCAATTTGGGCCAACAGAGCTATGTCCATAAATACCCCTGGGACTACTAATTTCCCGACATCTAATTCCCAGATACTATTTTGCGGGGCAGGAGAATTTCTCATTCTGAATCCAACTTTAAACAACCCCAACCCAGACAATCCAACCTGTGGGTCTCTCAACCAGTTACCCTTGTCATATAATCCTTCTCCTATCTTTAAACGGGGAGCCTTGGGCACTAATTCTTTTGCCTTTGATGCCTGATTAGTTGACAATGTCAACTGTTCTAAAAAATCATCACAGACACTCCTTTCTGAATAGTTAACTTTGCCAGAAAATTCTCTTTTAGGAGCCATTTTGAAAATGTAATAAATGAATACCACTCTTAAACAATTCTGTGACGAATCAATTATCTTATCTAAAACACTACACAAGAATTGCTACACAAGAATACGAGAGAACCTATTCTTCGCTTGAAGGAATCTGCTCTGCAACTGAACCAACTTGCTCTGTACCTAAAGAAAATAACTCTCCATCTGCTCTTCTGCAAAATTCTTTAAAAGATATCTTCACCCGGTTGATAGGAAATGAAATATTGTACTCAGGGCCTTAACTACAACATTGATTCCGCATGCTTCGGCCGTCCCTTCAAAATTGAATTCATACGAGAATTCGTATTTTTCACTCCAACGGGTCACAACATTCCTGCAAGTGTTTCATTTTGCTCTTTCGCAACTTCACGAAGCATAACTATTGGGCAGCTTGGTCCTGCGAAATAGCGCCGACCGTCCGATCAAAAGAAACTTGATCGAGCGTTAGATTAACTAACAACTTTGACTCTGCGTCGGGTCCCGCTTCTCTATTGGCTACATGATACCACATGGCGCCCAACCATTGGCCTTGAAATTTTCTTCGCATTCAACTTAATGCTAGCCGCATGTCTTTCCTTTATACTGTCAGTTCCACCTTGGTGGGCCCACACTTTCTTCTTAGACCACGTGTCACCGGACACGTGGATGGCTCTCATGCACTCTTTCTATTTCGTGGGGTATAAAGAACGAGCATCTTACCCTTGTGAAATAGCACGGGTTGTCGGATCATCTCTTAAGTTGATCGGCTTTTAATCATCTGAAAAGGCTTTCGGGAGGGGTGGGCACCCTGACCCACTGTGAACATCTGGCGTCCAGTCACCTTCGGAGCTGACTTGTCACTTTTTCATTTGCTGAGAGAAAACCATGGGGCCCCAACAAACTCTTGACAGCTGTATCCTCCAGGGCCGCCATCATGACACATGGACGGCTCTCATGCACTCTCGCTATTTCGTAGGGTATAAAGAACGAGCATCTTACCCTTGCGAAATAGCACAGGCTGTCGAATCATCTCTTAAGTTGATCAGCTTTTAATCATCTGAAAAGGCTTTTAGGAGGGGTGGGCCCACTGACTCACTATGAACATCTCCTGCGTGCCACCATTTTACTCACTATCATCATACAGCTGGACCATCTATGTGGCATGCCATGTCATTTTTGCAACTTCACTAGTTTTAAATTATGTGCAACTTCACCTAGCAAAATAACGCGAGCCGTGGATCCACACTTCCTATGACCACACGACCCATTACTTAAGTGAATAAAGTAACGAAAGATTAGAAACCAGAGGGTTTAAAACAAACACAAGAGGATCTAAAATCAAAAACCCTTAAACCCTTGAGGTCTAGAACAAAGCTGAAGCATTTGAAACTGCACCCTATTCAAAATTTCAACAAACCATAGCCAATCATGGGAAAAGAAAAGCCCAAATTTAATCAATGATAACATGGTAGACAATGTGATGTGTTTTAGATCTAAGGAGTTCTCTAATTTATGTGAAAATTATGGCATCACTCTATCCTATTCATCACCTTACCATCCCCAAGGAAATGGACAAGAAAAATCAAGCAAGAAGATTATTAGAAGGATGTTGGATGAAAATAAAAGAGCTTGGGATTCAAAATTGATCTTAGAAGTATGGCTGACAGAGTGACAGTCAAGAAGTCCATAGGATTTGCTCCCTATGAGCTTGTATATGGCAAAGAAGCAAGATTACCCTTGAATAATTTGCTTCTAGTTTGTAAATTTGTTACAGGGGAGTGTTCAGAAGAAGTAGACTTCATGGGGGATAGGTTGATTGCATTGGCTGAGTTGGATGAGTGTAGAAAGGAGGCTCAAAAAAGAAACATTTAGAGGCAACATATGGTTAAGGCTTTACGTGATAAAAAGGCTTATGATAAAACATTTGAAGAAGGAGAATGGGTACTTAAATGGAATGCTAGAGACCAAGACAAAGGAAAACATGGAAAATTTGATGCACTTTGGCTAGGACCTTATATCATCTTGGAAAAAAGTGGAGAAAATTCACATTACTTGCAGGATATTGATGGTGAAGTGTTGGAATTTCCTGTCCATGCTCAATACCTCAAACATTTCTTCTCTTAATAATCGGGGAGTATTTCTTGTATCATAATAATATAGTTTTTTCTTTTGTTTCCTGTTATGTGTTTTCAATTATTTATTTTTGGTCTACTTTCTAGAGATAGTTGAGATCTTGCTATGTCCTTAAAGAGAACATACATCCCCAGAAAGAGACACTGTTAGCACATATTTTTACAAAATATTTTTGTGCTATATATGAATGCCTTTTGTATATAGTTCCATCATAAGAGCATTTATTGTTGGGTTGTATATGCAGGAATTATGTTGCAATGTCTTCATAAAAAAGGCATCACTTCAGCATATTCAAGGGAAGTGTTAAGTGAAATGGCATTCTGGTAATCCTCATCTTCACAATTAGTCTTATTGCAGGAGGACTTTTTGGAAGATCAGCATAGAGTAGGGTTGTGAGCATGTTTAGAGAAGGTAAATGGTGTGGGAGAAACCTTTCAGTATGATTTTTAAAAATTTCATCCATAAAGAGGGCCTTCTTTTGCAAAAACTGCAAAATTTTTCTTATCGGCATAAGTCATCCCGATGAGATCGCCTGAGGAGGAAGGAGTATGTTCATCAGAGTAACTCATGATGATGGTGTTTCCTAAAGTGTGAACAGCGAGAAAAGGTGGGACTAAGTACAAATCCATCAGGGCAAGTTACGACAATGAAGTCAGAGTCATCAGAGTAACATACACTATCGGCAACAAGGAAAGAATGCCATCCTAATGACTGATAAGGTTATTAGTGGAGTTCTAGCCGACAACCAATGGAATCATGTTTGCATAGTGGGGACATCGGGTTATCAGAAGGTCCCAATTTATGTTACCCCAATACTCGATGCACTAGATGGAGAAGGCAACTCTATCAGAGAGACACTCTCCGATAAAGTGATACCAAGGAAGAAAGAGAGTAAGACTCATCGGGATAACATAGATTGTCGAGGAGATGCATTTTGGGTTATCCCAATGCCCAATGAGGAAGATGAGCTCAGAACAAATGAAGTGACTACATCAAGAAAGCCTATGTTGATAGACTGAAGTAGCCCGATAAGGAGTGTAAGGTACAAGAAGACTCATCGAGATAGCTTACGCTACCGGAGAAACATTTTTAAAGTTGTGTTGATGTCCAAAGGGAAGAATGCCACCAAGGATGGATCTATCAGGGAGACTATAACAATTGGAAGCAAGGGACATACGCTACTCCGACGCCTGATGAAGCAATCAGTGAAATTCAAGCCCATCAAAAGAAAGTTAGTGTTAGTTAAATGAGATGGGGGGTGAATCAGATAAACTCACAATTCAATGTTCTAATCAGATTCAACCTCGGTAGAACTTACTTGATATGCATCTATGACTGTAAATCATTCAAACTCATAAACTGATAAACTTGAAACATCAAAACACCTTGAACACCAGATTTAACGTGGAAACCCTAATAGGGAAAAACCACTGTGGGATTTTGGACCCACAAAGAAAATATACTCTTCTAGAGTATGCTTGGTTAAAAGCCAATCTTGTTAAAGATTAGATAAACACATTGCTAGATGTGACCCGGTGAAGGGATTTCCCTCAAATCTATCAGAATCTTGCACTTTGTTAGAAGTGACCTTGTCAAAGGATTTCAAACACTCAATTAGAATGTTACCTTGCTAGAGGATTTAGAAATAAGATTGTTAGGTCCACTCGGTTAAGAGATTTCCTATCACTTACAAAAATAAATAACAGTAATAAAATATATCTACAACTTCACATCTGAAATGTTATAGTAGACTCTATGTGCTCAAAATAATCTTGTCATAAGACTTATCTTCCTCCTTGCTGGGCTTCTCACTCTGGTCTTCAATCAGATCTTCAATCTTTTGTACTCGGTAATCACCTCTACAGCATCACTGCTCTTCTATTTGCCTACATACTTTGTTCATCAACTTTTATTTATTTATAAGCAATACCTAAAAACTTAATCTCCTTAATCACATTTCCCATGATTAATCTTAGCCATCAGATCTTCAAACTTGACTAGGTTCATTGAATCCTTCGAACTGAAAAAGATTGGGTGAATTCTATGACAGAAGAGATTGAACAAATCATGAAAAATGAAACATGGACACTGGTCCCAAGACCAAAAGAGAAAAATGTAATCGGTACAAAGTGGATTTTCAGAAATAAGCTAAATGATAAAGGTGAGGTCATTAGGAATAAAGCAAGGCTAGTTTGCAAAGGTTATGCTCAAGAAGAAGGAATAGACTATGGTGAGACTTTTGAACCTGTGGAAATACTTGAGGGAGTGAGAACATTGTTGGCATATGCTGCTTACAAAAATTTCAAGGTATATCAAATGGATGTTAAATCTGCATTTTTGAATGGTATACTAGAAGAAGAAGTCTATATTGAACAGCTTGAAGGATTTATTGAAGAGAAGAATAAAGATTAGGTATGTAAGTTGAAAAAAGCTTTATATGGCCTAAAGCAAGCACCTAGAGCATGGTATGAAAGGTTGCACTCTTACTTAATCAAGATTGGATTTATGAGGACTAGTGAAAACATCAACATGTATATGAAGAATGATGAGGATAATGGGATACTGATTTCAAACATATTTGTTGATGATATTATTTTTTGTGGAAATGATTCTTTATGTAAGAACTTTGGAAATGAAATGTGCAAAGAATTTGAGATGACATTAATCGGTGAAATAAAGTATTTTATAGGTTTACAAATACTGCAAATGAAAAATGGGATTTTCATTACTCAATCCAAGTATATAAAGGAAATCTTGAAGAAATTTGGAATGGAGGATTCTAACCCTGTAAGTACTCCTATGACTACTAATTGTAAACTATCAAAGAATGATGAATCTGCATCTATTGATGAGACACTTTACCGATCTATGATTGGAAAGTTGCAATATGTAGTTCACAGCAGGCCTGATATAGCACATGCAATTGGTATAGCTGCAAGATTTTCTGCAGATGCCAAAGAAACCCATATGACAACAATCAAGAGAATTTTCAGATACTTGAGAGGCATTGAAGATTATGGTTTACTATATAAAAAAAGGAATGATTTTGACTTAAAAATCTATACTAATGCTGATTGGGTAGGAAATATTGATGACAGGAAAAGCACAAGCGGTGGAGCTTTCTTTTTTGGGAGAAAGACTAGTGAGTTGGCTTAGCAAGAAATAAGGATGCATTTCACAGTCAACAGATGAAGCTGAATATGTCACTGCAACATTGAATTGTACCAATATACCATGGATCAAACAACTGTTGGAAGGTATGAATGAGACAGTTACTGAGCCAATAACTATATTTTGTGATAATACAGTGCTATTAACATTTCAAAGAATCCGGTAATGCACTCTAAGACAAAGCATATTTCTATAAAGTATCATTATCTAAGAGAAGAAGTTCAAGAAAAGAAAGTTGTGCTGGAATATGTTAGAACAAAGGAACAAATAGCAGACATCTTCACAAAGCCACTGCCAAGGGACACTTTTGAGTATCTCAGAAGTAGGTTAGGGGTCCTACCCCTATCTAGTACTCACTGACAAAGATCGGCGAAAGCATCAATTCTATGACTTTACAGAATACTATTTGTGAGTTGATGCTAATTTACACACTTTAGGAGGTTGTCTAAAGTTGTGCAGGAAACAATGAATGAAGACAAGATGCTCTAATTGAAACTAAGATGATACATTTGTATATGTTTTAACAACAAGGAAATTACTTCAAAGGGGAAGTAATCATGGATTAATTTTACTTTTGGCATTGTTGTCAAAGGGGGAGAAGACTAATGACATGGGGAGAGGTTACAGGAGAAGTTTACAGCTCAAGGATAATAGGAGAAGAATAACAACAATTTGAATCAATTGGAATAAATCAAGTTGGTATTGCCATCAATGCCAAAGGGGGAGATTGCTGGAATTACAATAAGTTTGTTGGTATGATGATATTGAGAAGGTTGTTGAAGATTGATGGTATAATTGATAAAGGATGATTACTGTCTTAATAATATTATTTTGTCATTGATGTCAAGCAATTGATTTTCCGATTCAGTATGATGTTGTCATATCTTAAAGAGTATGTTTTGATGAGTATAAAGATGTCGATAAGTGACACAGAAAGAATGTGAAAATGAAGGGGAGTAATAAGTTATTCAATAGGAAATTATTACTGAGTTAGATTGTGATGAGATTTGATATTTTGATTATTTTGATATCCTATATATGTGTATTCGAAGACTGAATAAGAAGAAAAAAATATTTCATGCAATAGAATGAGTAAAGGTTTGAAACTATTCTATTTTACTGAGCAGGGAGCCAGTCGGTATACTCCAAGGTTATCAGTGTTGATTAAAGAAGAAAGAAGTCATCGAGTGTTGTTAGCAAGAAAATCTACCGAGACAAATACTGAATGTCTATCGAGTAAAGTTCAGAATTACCTAAGTATCAGCTGAGCAGTAACATAATGCATTGGATGAATAAATACATTATTAAATGAAGGATGCTAATGAACTAGAGATTTATAGAAGATTGGAATGTCATGGAAGAAGTTTGGTAAGGATCAATGGCAATGAAAATTCAAGAGTTAGATCTATAACATAGATTGAATGGTCATAACCGAGCACAAGTACCAAGGAAGGAATACAAGTTTCAAGGCAAGATAAAACATTTTTCAGTACAAAGGATTCAATGAACCTAGTCAAGTTTCAAGATCTGATGGCTAAGATTAATTATGGGAAATGTGATTAAGGAGATTAAGCGATTAGGTATTGCTTATAAATAAAAAAAGTTGATGAACAAAGTATGTGGGCAAATAGAAGAGCAGTGATGCTGCAAAGGTGATTACCGAGTAAAGAAGATTGAAGATCTGATTGAAGAACAGAGTGAGAAGCCCAGAAAGGAGGAGAAGGTGACTCTAAATGGAGAAGGTGACTCTATCAGAGAGACTCTCTCTGATAAAGTGATACCAAGGAAGAAAGGGAGTAAGACTCGTTGGGATAACATACATTGTCGGGGAGATGCATTAGTTATCCCAATGCCCAATGAGGAAGATGAGCTCAGCACAAATGAAGTGAGTACATCAAGAAAGCCTACACTGATAGACTAAAGTAGCTTGATAAGGAGTGTAAGGTGCAAGAAGACTCACCAAGATAGCTTATGCTACCGAAGAAACATTTTAAAAGTTGTGTCGATGTCCAAAGGGAAGAATGCCACTGAGGACGAATCTATCGGGGAGACTATAACTATTGGAAGCAAGGGAAATACTCTACTCTAACACCTGATGAAGCAATCGGTGAAAGCCAAGCCCATCAAAAGAAAGTGTTAGTTAAATGAGAGGGGGGGTGAATTAGATAAACTCACAATTCAATGTTCTAATCAGATTCAACCTCAGTAGAACTTACTTGATATGTAACTATGACTGTAAATCATTCAAACTCATAAACTGATAAACTTGAAACATCAAAACACATTTAACACTAGATTTAACATGGAAACCCTAATAGGGAAAAACCAGTGTGGGATTTCGGACCCACAAAGAAAATATACTCTTCTAGAGTATGCTCGGTTAAAAGCCAATCCTGTTAAAGATTACATAAACACATTGCTAGATGTGACCCGGTAAAGGGATTTCCCTTAGATCTATTAGAATCTTGCACTTTGTTAGAAGTGACCTTGTCAAAGGATTTCAAACACTCAATTAGAATGTTCCCTTGCTAGAGGATTTACAAATAAGACTATTAGGTCCACTCGGTTAAGAGATTTCCTGTCACTTACAAAAATAAATAACAGTAATAAAATATATCTGCAACTTCACATCTGAAATGTTATAGAAGACTCTATGTGCTCAAAATAATCTTGTCATAAGACTTAACTTCCTCCTTACTGGGCTTCTCACTCTGTTCTTCAATCAGATCTTCAATCTTTTATACTCGGTAATCATCTCTGTAGCATCACTGCTCTTCTATTTGCCCGCATACTTTGTTCATCAACTTTTCTTTATTTATAAGCAATACCTAACCACTTAATCTCCTTAATCACATTTCCCATGATTAATCTTAGCCATTAGATCTTCAAACTTGACTAGGTTCATTGAATCCTTTGAACTGAAAAATGTTTTATCTTGCCTTGAAACTTGTATTCCTTCCTTGGTACTTGTGCTTAGTTATGACCGTTCAATCTGTGTTGTAGATCTAACTCTTGAATTTTTATTGTCGTTGACCCTTAACAAACTTCTTGCATGACATTCCAATCTTCTATAAATCTCCAGCTCATTGGTATCTTTCATTTAATAATGTATTTATTCATCCAATGCATTCTATTACTGCTTGGTTGATACTCGGTTAATTCTAAACTTTACTCAGTAGACATTCTGTATTTGTCTCGGTTACTGTCTCGCTAGCTTTGCTTGCTGACAATGCTTGGTGACTTCTTTCTTCTTTAACCGACACTGATAACCTTGGAGTATATCAACTGGCTCCCTGCTCGGTAAAATAGAATAGTTTTAAACCTTTACTCATTATATTGCATGAAATCTTTTCTCCTTATTATTTAGTCTTTGAATACACATATATAAGATATCAAAACAATCAAAATATCATAATCTCATCACTGTCTAACTTGATAATAGTTGCCCATTGAATAACTTATTACTCCCCTTCATTTTCATATTCTTTCTGTGTCACTTGCCGACATCTTTATACTCATCAAAACATACTCTTTAAGATATGGCAACATCATACTGAATCAGAAAATCAATTGCTTGACATCAATGACAAAATAATATTATTAAGATAGTAATTATCCTTTATCAATTATACCATCAATCTTCAACAACCTTCTCAATATCATCATACCAATAAACTTATTGTAATGCCAACAGTTAGATGTCATGGGACCATCGAAAGAAGTGTTAAATGGTTTCATTTTGAAGGCTGATGGAGTGACTAGAGGAATAAACAAAAGGAGCTTTCATTGGAGAGACATACCCTGATGTGACATAAAGAAAAACTGACTAATAGAAAAGAAAGGTGGACCCATCGAGATAAGACAAGCCTTGAGGAAAAGGTGAAATGGCCAAGGCAAGACCAGATGGATTGATCAGAATGACCTATACCAATCAGAAAGATAAAAAGGTAATTGAAGGAATGCGAGATACGGATGGTGCCAAGTAATTGAATTATCAGGTGGGGTTATGTCAATTAGCTGTTAGAATGTCTGATACAAGAACCATTATTTAATGCTTGCAATCTAGTGGGTTGGATCTGCATGAAGCAAATCTGATAAGTTTTTGGTCATTACAGACTCTAGCCATTGCATATCCAGCATAAAGAAAGAGTTTTTGTGCCAGAATTATTCACAGTTTCTTTAGCCGCCAACATTGAAGTTGCAGACAAGAAGGGTGGGTAATTTAAGAATCCAAGCATTTAATCATGAAGGTTTTTGGTTCACAAGGAAAGAGAAAGGTCATAGAGATTTCAGATACATAGTCAACTAAATAAAAAAAGACAAATTCTATGGAGGGTGTGTTGAAGTGAAAGTTGAACCAAGACATGATTGACCAGATGGAGTCATCTGGTGCTAACTCTAGGAGGTCTAAAACCAATTTTCCACCCAAGTATTAATTGGAAAATAAGTACAAAGGGGTTGGAGATATCTAGACAACCATAAGGGGCCACGAATTGTTTTTATATCACTACCTTAGGCAGAACAAGGAGATGTCATTGTCAAACCCTTGGATGACAAATTTGGGCAGATTGGTGGTCCCAAATGTTTTTCTAAATCTTAGATTATTGGAATTGCTCACCAGTAAATACAACAAAGAAAAAAGACACATCCAATTTCCCAATGGGGATCCTTTCATCCAGAAATCTTTCGGGTCTATTCAAGAGGTTTTCGGCATGACGTATGAGCCTTACATGCCCCTATTTTTTATAGATTTAAAAGGAGAATATACCCAAATGGAAACCACCCACACAGTGTCGAAGTTGGAAATTCACAAAAAGGAGAAGGGATGACTCACAGAGTAGGATGGTCCTCTTTTCAAAATTACTTTATTCAGACAATACTTGCAATACACATATTGGGCATGCGGCTAGGTTTGCAGGGAAGAAGTTCCTGATGTTACAAGAATAGGCCTATTGGTATTGGCTACGGACATTCAAATGCATGAGCCAAGGCCATTTGATTATGCAACTTACTTGGAAGAGAAGTTGCATGAAGGATTTTTGAGTTTGCAAATAGAGCCTAACCCTACTTTCAAGTTTTACTCATTGCTAATGCATGTGGTTTTGTTTTATTGTCAAATGCAAGGTTTGTGGCCAAGAGAATTAAAAGTGACTTCCAGGAACAAAGAGGGACAAAACCAACCAATTCAATTATGGTTATCCCTATGGGACTCAAGGTTCGACAAATCACACTATGTGTTGTTTGAAGAATATTTTGTCAAGCCCTTGTACAGATTATTTGGGGTAGAATGTGAGGGGTCTATCTTATAGGAGATTAAGAGATTCTTGAGACCCCATGCTTTTGGAGACAATAGGGTCAACCACAATTGGGGTGACTGGTTTGTATGCCAAAATTTCACTTTTTTCAAGCTTTATGGTTTTGAGAGTGTTCCATATATGTTGCCTACATTAATTCCTGACAGGATTATTTATCTAGAAATTGTTAGGCAACTTAGTATGTCAAATGCAAAGTATTTGGGTGGTGCACACAAGAAGGTATTTATGCCTTGCATTTTGCATTTTTGAGACTTCAGCATTGTATCTACCAAGGCTTATGAGATGATAGAAAAGAAGCTAGTAGAGGAGTACAATTTGTATGGACAGCAAGCTCAGAAAAATTATGATCCAGAGGGATACATCAACCACTATAGGAAGAGCCAGAACCTTGGAGAATATTTTCATATACCCATGGATGCTAAAGATTTATTTAGAAACAAGGAACGGTATAAGGCTGATGCAGTCTTAGAGGAGTTGAACCAAAAAATGGAAGAGCATGCAGCTTTTGTTGCAGATGACATTTTTGTACAGTCTAAAGAGTTTAAATCATTCTTGTACCATTACAAAGGGAAAAAGTTGAGGGAAAGCATCCTAAATGTTACCCCAGAGAATGAAGCAGAAATGCTTAATAAATTGAAAGGAGACATTGATGCAGAAGTGGCCATAATGACACCAAAGAGAGGGAGACAACTTCTTAGTGAGGCAAGTATAATTCTGTTCCCGGGATGAGAATTAAGTGCTTCTTTCATTTTTGACAACTTGTTACATTCTTATAGAAAGGATGTAAAGTTAGACATACATGGAGTTGATGACATTTTTATTGGATCAAGATATGATCCAAATGAAGAGGAAATGTTGCTTTAGGCAGTATACCCCCAAAATAAAAGACCCAAGATTATAGATGTAGAAAAGGCATTTAGGCATATGATGAGGCTGAAAGTGGGAGATGTTAACCCAATTATCACTGCAGATTTAGGGATTGACATTGCAAAACTGAATAAGGCCGAAATGCAGTGGGTATTAAAGAAGGGTCAAAAATACAAAAAATTATATGAAGACCTATTAAGAAGTTGTGGTCATGAAGTACCATAGATAACTGATACTAGTGTGTAGTGGAAAAAGAAATATGAGGACCAAATGAAAGGAAATATAAAGCTAAGAAGGCAAATCAGGACTGCCAGGATGGACGTTGCTTGTGTTTTGCTGAGCAACAAGTTTGAGTTTTTGTTGGAAGTTCTCAAAGAATTCTAGACCAACTGTCAGAAGACTCAAGATAATATGGCTTCTCATGAAAGAATTTTGAAGAGGCCAAAGTCATTGTTGAAAGAGAAGAGTGCCGATGAGAAAATTGTTGAGAATATCCAGAGAAGGTTGATCAAGCATAAAGAATTTGGTGTGGACATGAAGCAGGAATTTACCGATTGCAAGTATATTGTTAGATATAGTGTACCAGATATTGTGGATGAGGCAGAGCAGTTAAAGGACAAAGGGATTTAGATTGCGGAATGCCAGAATGTACTCAGCACATCCCTTAATGTTGCCCAAGCAGATGTTTTGGATATGAAGGAGACAGGTGAGCAGATGGAGAGAATAATTACCATGGAGATCGCTATTAGGGATACTGTATTCAACACCAGCACTCACCAGGACAACAAGTATTTGGATCACATACAAAAGTGTGATACAATATTGGATGACCATAACTAATTTTTCTATTTTGTATCTAGTAATTAAGCAGCTAGGTGTTAGGTTTTAGTCAAGTTTAGTTTAAAAAGATGAAATGGTGAGCTAATTATTAAATTTTGTACCTATTAGTTAACCAGTTAGGTGTTAGGTTTTAGTCAATTTTAGTTTAACAAGATGAAAGGGTGTGTCCTTTCATTTGAATCCTTTGGCTCATATATATGTATGGAGTCATTTCTGTATCATAGGAGATAGACAATATTCCGTCACTGGCTAGGCTACAAGTGTTATGTTTTAGAGAAGTCTAATAGGAATGAGAAGTTTATTTTGTCCAAACTGGATGTATTGGAGTATTTGTAAGTGCATTTTTTGTGTACATTCTTATTCCAGAAGTTAATATATAAGATTTGATTCTTTTATCTTCAAATTGTTATGTGTAATTTTGTGTGTTATGGAATCATATGTCCTCTTGATAAATCTTTTAGATTTGTTGTGATGTGCCAGAACATTATGTTGTATTGAATATTAAATTGGGTTTTTATTGTTCATGCAACAGATAATGAAACTTACACAGGGATGGTTTTATAATTGTCTCTTGAGTTTATAGTGATTCTTGTCCCCAGAGTTATTCATTAATGGTCAGATAAATGCACCGGTTTGTTATTAATCTTTGCTAAATAGGTTTGTATGCATTAGGTCCTTATCAAAGAAACAAATCTTCTAATTTCTATCAGTGCTGCTCTTTTTCATAATGGCTTAAAGTCCTAACAGTAATCTTTTACATAACATAACTATATTCATACTTATTTCATCAATTTTAATGGTATTCAATAGAAAGCACTTTTGTTAGCATAGTTACAAGAAACCCTTTTGCCATCCCTACAATTCTTAATTCCCACAGTTTAAATTCAATAAAAATAAACCTCTTTTGTGCTTGAGAGTGTAAGGTATACCCACCTAGGTTTAGTGGAGCCTAAAGTGCAAAGGGATTTGGTCTTCGACTATCCCTGTTCGTTGGCCAAGGCTGATTGGATCAACTAAGGATTAGGCAAGTCTTTGGTTTTCCAATCTGTGGTTTTGGGCACTAGCACATTATGTAGACCATTGTACTTGAAGCTTCTCTCCAAAATGTTTTTGCCACACCTCCTTGTATCAACATAGTCCTAGCATCTTCAACCATTGATAGGTTGTTTCTCTCTACTATACCATTTGGCTATGGTGCCCTTGGTGCAGAAAGTTGCCGCTTGATACCATTCTCATCACAATACTTAGTGAACTCCTTAGAAGTGAATTCACCACCTTGATCTATTCTCAGACAATCTCTTTTTGCCACTCTCTTTCTTAGTTAAGGCCCCGAATGCGTTGAATTTACCAAAAGCTTCATTCTTATCTTTCAAAAATGTGACCCACATGATCCTTGAACAGTCATCAGTGAAGATCATGAAATATCTATCACCTGAAATGCTTTTAGTTCTTATTGGTCCACATGAATTTGTATGAACCAAATCTAACAAGTTCTCCACTGAGAAGGACTTGCTCTTGAAAGTAGAAGAAGTCATCTTCCCTAACTGACATTCTTTACAAAGAGCATTAACCAGTTTGTCTATTTGAGGTAGACCTCTTACTGTCTTAGACTTAGTCACTTTAACAATATTGTCAAAATTTATATGAGAAAATATTCTATGTCAAAGCCACCTATCATCTATCTTTGCAATCAAACAGTTGATAACTTTAGGATTAAGATAAAATAGATTACCTTTGGTATGTTTACCGGTTGCAATTAATTCACCTTTGTTGTCAAAGATTTTGCACATGCCATTTTTAAATTCCAAAGGGTATCCTTTGTCTTTCAGTTGTGCCACACTCCGAAGATTGTGCTTAAGACCTTCAACCCAATATACATCATCAGTATTGCTCTTCCCATTAAGAGAAATAACTCCCTTGCCTTTAACTATACAAGATGAGTCATTGCCAAATCTGACAACACCACTATCAAACTCTTTCAAGAAAATAAATTTGCTCCGATCACCAATCATGTGATGTGAACAACCACTATCAATGATCCAATCATCAGAGTTATCCATCCTGGACACTAAAGCCTTATGTTTAGACGTCTCTTCCTTAATAGCCACAAACACAATATCTTCACTAGTATCATCATCAGATTCATCATCCGTAATACCATTGTCAATAGCTACAAGACAATCTCTCTTTCCTTTACCCTTATACTTCTTAATTTTTTCTCTCTTGTGTTCATTCTCACTATTAGGGCAATTAGCTACTATATGACCAATCTTATTGCAAGCAAAACATTTCAACGATAGCTTACCTTTGTGTTTACCAGTGCCTCTAGGCAGTCGTTTTGCCAACAATGCTTCAAGCTCCACTAAGCTATCTTCATAATCAGCATCTCTGTTGGATCTGGACGGTATCTCTACTTCTTCTAATAGATGGGTTAGAGACAAAAGCTCTGAATATAGATTCTGATTTTTGTACACTACCATCATAACCATTTAACTCAAAAGCAATAAGTTTTCCAATGATAGATTCAAGAGTTACCTTAATTTTGTCAATGGATTTCAACTCCTAAATAGCTACAAGTTGAATAGAATAGACTGGTAGTAGGGTTCTCAGTACCTTACTAATCACTATGGCATCTTCCACTTTCCCTCCTACACTCTTTATTTCACCAACTGTTTCTTTAATCCGTTGACCATATCAATGGATATTTTCGCCTTCAGATAGTCTCATGTCATCAAACTTTCCTTTTAAACTCTCCTCTTTAGCAATCTTAACATGTTCATCACTGCTATAAATCTCTTTAAGTTTTTTCCACACTTCATATGTAGTTTCAAGACCATGAACATCTACATATTTAGCATCAGACAGGGAACTTATAATAGCCTCTAATTCTTGATGATTCTCTTGATGTTCTTTCTTCTGATCATTAGTTAGAGTACCAGTAGGTGCAACATATTGAGTTTCTACATTCTCCCAATACTAACTACCAAGACTTTTGATATAAACCTTCATTCTGTCACTCCAGATTCTATAGTTCTCTTTGTTGAACTTAGGACCTTCTTTCTTCATCATGATCTACAAGATCTTTTCCTCAAGCTATTAGGCTTAGAGATCTAAGAGTACTTGAGATGCTTTGATACCAATTGATGATATGATAAAAGAATAAGTATCTAGCAGAATACTAAGAGGGAGGGTGAATCAGTATAGTGAAAAACTCACACAAACTCCCAAACTCAAAATAAACTTATCAACAAAATAGTTCTATCAAAATAATATCTTAAAGATAACCAACAACAATTGGTTTGATTGTCATACCAACTTAACAGTAAACAACTTCAATCTTGTAAACATCAACAATGCTTAATCAATTATCAACATTTTCAACTCTCATTCTTCTAGTGATCATGCCTTAATCAAATCAATAAATAAGATCATAACCACAAAAGCATTCACCAATTGACAAAAATATTTATACGTGGAAACCCCAAATAGGTAAAAACCACGGTGAGATGAGACTCGCAAGGATAGCTATCTAAACTCTTCTGAAGTCTACCCTATTAGGAGACAAGCCTGTTAAAGCTTTTATAATAAGTCATGTTAAGAACTGATTCTGTTAGGAATCACTCGGTTAGGGGATTTTACAAAATGCCCTGATGAAAAGCACAATACCCTATTAGGAGTAACCTCGATAGAGGATTTGAGAATCCAAACTAATGGACCACCTTGTTAGAGGATTTAATAAGTAACCAAGCTTGTTAGAGCTTACCCTGTTAGGGGATTTCAATTTTTGCTTTGATTGTTAAAAAATAACAGGTTTTTCTTGATATGTCTGAATAGCACTACATCTGCTTGATCATATCCTTCTTAAGCTTCAAATATACCTTCACTCAAACTGCAGATCCATCCTCTGGTCAGGCAACCTCACACTCAACTAATTTCTACCAACTTTGCCAACACTCAAATAAAACAACATCATCGACCTTAAATACAAATCAAAAAGGTCAGTAACATAACAAAAACCTAATTCTCATCATTGAGATTACAAACAAGTCGGTATAATCTTGACTGTTAGAAATCATAACAATCTCTTCACATTTAACAAGAAAGTTCCAAGCACTCCATAATCACCACTTCATGGGACTTGTAACTCATCACGCGCTATGCATTTGATGCAATCTAGTTTGCTCCTTTCCAAGACAATCAAGCGTGCTAAAATAACTTGAACTTATCTTTATACAATGACCACACTTGTCACTATCATTAACGCTCAACATTAGATGTTAAACCAACAAACTTTGATCAGTTAGGGTTTAACAAAAACAACTGGTAGGGTTTACCGGTTACAAAACATAGAAAGGTTTAACCTTATACACCAGTTTAACTTACAAACTACCATATACCGGTTTACAACATCTTCCACAAAGTTTATCATATCGGTTACAATACAAAAGCAATAAAAACAATAACATTAGAAAAATTATGAATATCATTCACTAGTTCAATTGACATCAATGACAACATATCATTAATGCAATCTATATGCAAAATGCCAACAATCTAAAATTTCCAACAAGAGGTCGAGAAACTCGCCGGATAAACACCTGATAACATATCAATGAGGATAAGAACAATCAACGACATGGATATAAATTTTGCTAGCATGATCATAGGTTACAAGGTAACTCAATCCAACCGAATGAATTATGTTGCTAGTTCATGCATTCATGTTGCATATTAGATGCTAAGGAACAATGTGAAGTATGATTTATGTGAATGGATGAGGAGTGAGTTGATGTTAAACCTTGGTAAGATCAAAGGAATCAAGAAAGGCACTTTCAGATATGGAAACTTGATTGTTTGTTTAATTCTTTACTTCCTAAATGAGCTACCCAGTCTGGGGAAGAAGCATTGGGCTCATGACATACCAGTAGGTATGCAGATCAAGAAGGCAATCAGTGGTCTTGGTACTAGAAGAGATGAGAAACTTTGGGGGTATTTAAAGATAGTTCAAGAAAACATGAGGCAAAGGGAGAGAATATCAAAGGACATTGTGGAGAAGTATTCCACTGATATCTATTTCATGGTAAAAACTAATGAAACTCTTATGGAAGTAGTTGAACCTAGGAAAATATGGATTACTGAGCCTGGATATGAGGTTGATGATAGCATTTTTGAACTCTATGCAAAGATGTTGTTATATACCCCATTAGATGATAAAAAAAAGCATTTTGGTATAGTGGGAGAGAAGGATCTTGATGTGAAAACCAATTTTAATTGAAGAGAAGAGAAAACAAAATAGAAAAGATGTCTGCATATGTACAAGATGTGATTTATAAGATAGACACTCAACTAGGCTCTAAATCCAAATAGGTAGCTAAACCAACAGAGGTTGGTACTGTAGAGGTGAAGAAGCCACAAGTTCACATTTCCCTTATCACTTCTTATTCTGATTCTAAGGATAATGAACCTCTGGCTTTTAGAAGGGTACAAAGGAAGAATGTGGTAAAACCATCGATAGAGAAAAAGAAGGCAGAGCCTAGGAGGAGACTTGTTAGAAAGGCAACTAAGCCTATTGCACCTCCACCATCGGCAAGGAGGCCTATGCAAAAGAGGAAACCAGTCACAACGACAACCACAAGCAAAAAGAAGAAGGGTGATGATACTAAAACTAGTAAGACCACAATGACCTGTGTTGAGCTTATTGATGAAATTACAAAAGATGGAATATTGAAAAATGTATTAAAATATTATGAAGATTTAGAAGAGAATGAGAAAAATGAATCAAAAGAGGCTATTTTGTTGTATATAGACATTTATAAGAAAGCCTTAGTTGAAATATTGAAGGAGATACCTTTATCCTTGTATAATAAACTTGAGGCTAGGAGACTTGATGTTGTCAAGAGAGATAGGGAGATCAAAGAAGTTGCACTTTTGGAATTGTGTAGTGCTGTAAATAATGAAGAAATGAAAAGATGTATAGACACTTCAATTAGGACAATTTTCAAGAGTAAATCCTGATAGATAAGCCTTATGATAGGGAGAGTAAATGAGGTGATGGATGAGACAAGTAAGGGATGGACCAAATTCTTTTAGAAAAACCCATACTTTCTCACATCTCAAGAAGAATTTGCAAGGGCAACAACTTCCACCATTCCTAACAAATCAAAAGGGAAGGGTATTTTGGGCAATTCAACTTCAGTTTTGACACAACTGGAAGTAACTATAGATATTCAGACACAACCGGCAGCTAAGGAGAGTGTACGTTCTATACCAGCACGGACCATTCTTAAGAAAGGCAATGTATATGACACTGGAAATAATATGGATAATACTCCATCGATAGTAATCGACACTGCACCAAGTGGCGAAGCCACTAGTGCAAAAGAGGTTGAGATGGACAAGTTAAAAGAAACTGATGATGAATACTAAGAGGGGGGGTGAATTAGTATACCAAAAAATCTTGCACTTAAACACTTAAACAGTCTAAAGATAAACCAGTAAAATAGTTTAACAGACAGACCGATTATCACACATGCAAACCAAAATGCAAATAATGCATTCACCCACAAAAGCAATACAACCATAACAGAAGATATTTGATGTGGAAACCCAAATGGGAAAATCCATGGTGAGATGGAACTCACAAGTCACTATCTGCAGAATAGAAACCAGACCGGTTAAGGTTTTACAATGTTCTTCACCAGAACAGACCCTGTTAGGAATCTCAATCTCTATTAGGAGATAAGTCCGACCAAGGACTACCTTGATAGAGGATTTTAGATTCACAGAGGTGAACCACCTTGTTAGAGGATTTTACAAAAGGCTTTTGGGCCTACCCAGTTAAGGGCTACAGACTTGTCAAAGATGTGAGTAATCAACAAGTGTTTGATCTATCTAATAGCATATACTACTCAGTTAGATCCTTGATAGCTCGTTCTTAATGCACTCCTACATTACTTCAGTCTTCTACATATTTATATTCTTTTCAACTCCTCAACCACCTTAAACCCTAGTCACAACATAAACCCTTTCAGCAACAACCTAAAACCCTAGACATGATTTCCTTTTAAAGGAGTCTGATTTCATGTTGGTCCAATAGGATTACATTTCAATTTCCTAGGTTCAATGAATCTAGACATACTCAGTAACATGACACAAGAAGCACCACCAGTGTGTCGGCACCGTCAAACAATCGGTGGATTGATAACTCATCACAAAATGTCGGTTGGTAACTCATCACAGAGTATTACCTGTTCATACAAAATACTGGTTGCCGGTTTGACAAAAATGAAGACTGGTCAAAATGTGTTATGCCGCTTTAATCCCTCATATTGCTTGAGGTCAAAATGTTGCTTTAGACTGGTAAACACATTCTGCAAAACATCAATAGTCTAATGACTATAATACAACATATGTGCAACATACCGGTTGAAACAAATACCGGTTGTGCTCTAACTCATACATATAAAGAGGATCTTAATGCAAGTGTGTGTCCATCAATGACAATCACAACATAAACATAAAAAATGCCAACAATCTCCCCCTTTGGCATTGATGGCAACACTTAGGAAAATAAAATTTTGACATATAAGTGTTTTACAACAAAATTATGTCATTAGCAAAATTGCTCCCCCTAAGCATATACACTATCCCTTTAACAATACAATCAATAGCAATTTTGCATACAGAGCATAAACATTGAGATATCAGAGCATATAACGAAGCATATAGAAAAATTTTAAAACCAGATACTTCTCCCCTATACTTCTCCAAAATAGAGTACTTCTCCCCCTTTGCCAACAATGACAAAGTACCACTGAACAACCCTATTTCCATTTGATATTAAAACAATAAAAGTTTATGACAATAAGGAGTAGTACTTGTCAAAAATAGATTTATAGTCCTGCAAGAATTGCTTCATTGATAGAGACCAGGACTCAAGTAGGGAGGTGGCCACTTCTTTCTTTGTTTGCATCTTGGAGACCTATTCTTCCATGGTATCAACTGTTCTCATCTCCTGTGTAACTGTCAAGGCATCCAAGTTCAAATAACACTTCTGAATAATTTGCAGACATGGAACTAAAACCAGTTGTAACTCCTACAAATCTCTAGACCGTGTGCTGATTTCTTGCTCCATTTTGGCTGAGTGGATATGAAACCGGTGAATGGTTTGCCCATAAGTTGTGAAGGATTCATAAGGTAGCTTGAATGTGCTCAAGTAGGACTGCAAGTCCTATTCAAGTTTTTGCTTCTGAGCTAGCACATCATCATAGAACAAATGGGGTTGACAAATTTTGTTGAGTAGCATATTCCCCTCATCTAGAGCGTCCCTTATGTCCTTTTGTTCTTTCTTCAGTTCAGACCAGAGATATATTAAGAGCCTTTTGATGCTCCTTCTTGACATTAGCCTCTGCTACCTCTTCAAAACTCTGCACTTGATCATCTACTAATATGCATAGGAGCTTTAGTCTAGCTAATGAAGAATTGGTGTTTGGAAGATTTGTACCAGGTATCAAACTAAGAAGATTTGTACCAGGTATCAAACTCTGCACTTGATCATCTACTAATATGCATAGGAGCTTTAGTCTAGCTAATGAAGAATGTTTTCAAGGTGCTCTTGAGCTACCTTAATGCTCTGCATTATCTCTGATTCACTTGCAGACTGGAGATCGATAGGACTGGTGATATCAGCCAGTTTGGCTTGACTCCCAGTTGCCTTCAGAGTCTCCATTTGTGTGCTCTTCTCTGCTTCTCCTATCTTGTCCTTTTCTGCTTTCTTTTTCTCCACTTCTCTCCTTTTCTCCACTTCCTTATCTTCTTCTTCCTTCTTCTTTTTCTCTGCTTCCTTCTTCTTTTCCTATTCCTTGTCTTCTTCTTCCTTCTTCTTCCTCTCAACTTCCTTCCTCTTCTCTTCTTCTTTCTCTTCCTCTTCCTTCTTCTTCTTTTCTTCTTCCTTTCGCTTCTTCTCTTCTTTATCCTCTTCTTCTTTCTTTTTCCTCTCATCTTCTTGCCTCTTCTTCTCTTCACCTTTTCTTTTCTACTCTTCCTCTTTTCTCTTCTCTTCCTCTTTCCGCTTTACCTCATCTTCATCCCTCTTCTTCTTCTTTGCCTGTTCCCTAGCCACTTCCTTTCTATCCTTGGCTTGCTTATTGCTCTATTTGGCTTGATGATCCTGTCCTATTCCCTTAGAAGGCATGTCTTGAGTGACATATTCTACATCCAGGGCATCGACATCAATAGTGTCGATTGGTTCTACAACTAGATTTCCTTCATCATCAAATGCTTCATCTGGTTTGGATATAACCGGTTCTTCTTCTTCTTGCTAGTTGGCCAAATGTGCTTTGTGAGTCTGGACAACAATTTGCATAAACAGATGGGTGACCTTTTTGACATTAGCACCTCTACCTTCTAACAGCCAAAGTCTTCTTTTTCTAGTGAAGAAGAGTCCTTTATTTAGATCAATAACATCATATAATTCAGAATTTGACAGGTCGGGAAAGTATTGTGCAAAAACCTTCTCTCTAATTTCCTCTTCTTTCTCTATGGCAATGCACCATCTATTATCTAATGACATATATAAAGAATCTGGTGTCTAAGACTTAATCTCTGAGGGTGACCGGTCATTACTACACAGATACTGAATTATTTCCTTTTGAACCACTTCCTTTTCATCCTCATTGAAGTCATCAAAACACTCAAGTAAATCATTTAACACTTTTCTCCTAATATTCTTTATTGTTCTTTGACAATGTGTCAAAGGTTTATAGGAGGGGATATCTATATTTACTGGTGCTAAAGATGCTGGTTCACTCTGTGTCTTCTTTCTTATCTATCTCGCCTTTTTGGGCTCCTCCTCAGACATAGTTTCTTCTGAGTCTGGAGAGTTGCTTCTCATCTTCCTCTTTCTCTAAAACACTTTATCCAGTGTAGCTTCCAGTTTCTTCTTAGCTGGTGACCACTTGGTCACTTTTGGAGTTGTAGTAGTAACCGGTGTTGATGTTGCAGGCACTGTCTTTGCCTTCTTCACTGCCAGTCCTTTCTCTTTCACTGTTGGTGGTTCCTCAGCTGGTGCTATCCTCTCTAGGTAGGTGTTGGTTCTCTTCACCTTAGGATCAAGTGGTGAGGCAATAAGAGTAGAGGCATACCCTTCCAGCATGTCGTACATGACCTCATATCCCATTGGCTCCACTTCTTCCATTCTAGGCTCAACAGCCTCCATTATACATTTGTCCACTTGGATGGTGAAGCAAATATCATCTTCATATTTCTTGATGACGTCTCTTGATATCCTCACTCTTTGGCTCATCTTCCTTCTGAACTCATCAAAATACTTGTTCAGAATATCAGGGTAACTGGTTCCAAGTGCTTCAATGCTTTCCTTGATTTGCTTGGTTACCAGTTGGTCACTAGACCACTGAACGTCTCCTACTCTTGGGAAGTATCCTTGAAAGTAAAAGAACAACCCAACAAATAGTTGTCCAAACTTGAACCTCAGTGCATTATCTTGTTTGATTGATTTTATGTTCAATAGGAGTTGCCTCTGCATACCGGTGCATAGGTCGAATGATGCATCCTCCTTTATCATTCGGTAAGCGGCATTTACCATTGCAACAGATATAGAGTTGATTCTATTGGCTGAGAACATCCGGTAGCCTATCACCATGCAGGCATACTTAACTAGATCATCCTTGATTGAATTTACAGTCATGCCTCGTGAATCACTCACTGAACCGGTGAACTTGGACATCTCAGTTTTGCTAACTGTCCTTATGGCTGGTACTTCCCCTGTATTGCAGAAACTGGTGACTGCATGAATTACCTGCGGTGTGATATCATGCATCCTCTCCAAGTACATTTAGTCACCATGGACCCTGCTCAGAATAATCCTTATATGATCTTCTATGAAATCCTCTAGGAAGTAAACAACATTGTGGAGTTACTTCTTCTCTAGAATACTATACTCCAGTTTGATCATCTTATCTTGTCCACAAAACATACCTAGTTGGGTATGGATAGCTAGAGACCCTAGGTCTTCGAGTTGACAATCAATATAATATGAGATTCCCTCTTCTACTATCATTCCAGCCGGAACTTGTGATAGGGCATTATAATTTGACTTCCATTGAATAAAAATTTCAAACTCAATAGATGCACTAGAACTGGTATAAGATGCGGAAGCCATTGTAGAAATTTTAAGAACTCAAGAAATACCTTTCAAAACATGTGAATTTAGGGCTTTTCGATTCTCCTTTACACTTCACTTCGTCGGTAGCTGAATCACCGCTTCGTGTTCTCCACTTGACCGTTTGCTATTTGAATTTGAATCTCCTTCGCGGTTTCTCAATTTCTCCAAATTTCAGCTCAAATCGCCTTTTCGTCACTCTGCTCTTTGAAAATCTTTTCTTTGCTCAAAAACTGATAGTGAGAAATGATTTCAAAAATGGTTTTAAACATAGTCCTCACCTACCATCATTAATTCTCCTCCATTAGGGAATAAACCCTAATTTGCCTTTTTTTTTACCATTTCTGATCTTTTGCCAAGCGACAGGTATCATATACCGGTTAAGGTCTTTTGTCGGTTTAAACCAGGGGTTCAAAAACATTTTGCCGTTTGCTCCCCCTAAGCCTTTTGAAGCTTAGTTTGCTGGTTCTGATATTTCCACACTAGGTGCAGAAACCGGTTCCTCTTCCAACATTACTGGTTTCCTCTTCTAGGTTTTTTTCATGTCCACTTGAACTATTTCAACATCAATTCCTCCTTCCTGAGTGACCGATATATCATCAGATATACTCTTTTTTCTTCTATAGAATCTTGCAATGTGACCTAGTTTGTTGCAGTGATAGCAAACCAATCCAGGTGCTCTCCAAGGTCCATTGTTCATGTTTCCATTCTTCCTTCTGCATGTTGCAGTAGTGTGACCATGACCATTACAGATCATACGATTTTCTCTCCATCTGGTTGCCACTTGATAATCATCGCTTCTTGGTTGATGATTGAAGACATTAATCCGGTTGTGATTCCGGTTCACAAAAGGTTCGGGACCAACTCCTTGGGTCCTCTGAGGATATCTTCCAGTGTCATTCATGACAAACCTGCATTCAAATGCTCTATGCCCATACTTGTTGCATGCATAACAATGACCATTGAACTTATTGGATATAGGTACATTGTTAATAAAGTAAGGAAAATTATTGTAGGATTTGCTCCTACATACATTGGCAGTGTGTCCTTCTTTAAGATAGTTAAAGCAAACAGGTTTGAATTTTTGCTTACCTTTACCTTTGAGTACCAGTTGCTTCTTTGATGCTTCAGCATTTGTTCCTGAGGATTCTCCTTCCTCATGTCCAGAGAAACCAAGTCCCTTAGTATTCTTTACCAGTCTAGCCGACTCAAGCTTTTTCTCTAGCTTGACAGTACTTTTGCTGAACTTAGCAAGTATTTCCTTTGACTTAGAGAGTTCTTTGGAAATAGCAGCATTTGTTTCCAACAAATTTTCATTCTGAGAGATGGAAGTGTTTAGTTCTCCTTGCATTTCTTCCTTTTCCACCTTGCTTGCATGGAGTTGAGAATTTAGGGCACTCATCTCTTGTTTCAACTTGGAGATCTCACAATCTCTTTCTTTCACTAGGTCTTCAGTTTTTCTCTGGTTCTCAAGCTCTTGACACATCCGGATAGTCAGTCCTTCCAACTCCTTTCTCAAGTTGGAGTTTGATTCATTCAACTTATTTACTTCTGCAATTAGGGCTTCCATGTCTGCTTCATCTGCAGAACTATTTTCAGATAGCTCCATCAACTTTTCTACATGTTCTCTCCTTTTTGCTTGACATGCCTTATATTTGACCATAAGATCATCATAGGCTTGCTCAGACTGAGTGAGCCATTGAGTAAGTTCCCTCAAGGTGTATTTCCCCATATCTCTTTCCAAGTGGTTAAACTTATAGAGAGGTAGGCTCTGATACCAATTGATGAATACTAAGAGGGGGCGTGAATTAGTATACCGAAAAATCTTCCACTTAAACACTTAAATAGTCTAAAGATAAACCGGTAAAATAGTTTAACAGACAAACCGGTTATCACACATACAAACCAAAATGCAAATAACGCATTCACCCACAAAAGAAATACAACCATAACAAAAGATATTTGATGTGGAAACCCAAATGGGAAAAACCACGGTGAGATGGAACTCACAAGTCACTATCTGCAGAATAGAAACCAGACCGGTTAAGGTCTTACAATGTTCTTCACCAGAACAAACCCTGTTAGGAATCTCAATCTCTGTTAGGAGATAAGTCCAATCAAGGACTACCTTTCTAGAGGCTTTTAGATTCACAAAGGTGAACCACCTTGTTAGAGGATTTTACAAAAGGCTTTTGGGCCTACCCGGTTAAGGGCTACAGACTTGTCAAAGATGTGAGTAATCAACAAGTGTTTGATCTATCTAATAGCACATACTACTTAGTTAGATCCTGATAGCTTGTTCTTAATGCACTCCTGCATTACTTCAGTCTTCTACACATTTATATTCTTTTCAACTCAACCACCTTAAACCCTAGTCACAACATAAACCCTTTCAGCAACAACCTAAAACCCTAGACATGATTTCCTTTTAAAGGAGTCTGATTTCATGTTTGTCCAATAGGATTACATTTCAATTTCCTAGGTTCAATGAATCTAGACATACTCAGTAACATGACACAAGAAGCACCGCCAGTGTGTCGGCACCATCAAACAATCGGTGGATTGATAACTCATCATAAAATGCCAGTTGGTAACTCATCATAGAGTATTACCGGTTCATACAAAATACCAGTTGCCGGTTTGACAAAAATGAAGACTACTCAAAATGTGTTATGCCGCTTTAATCCCTCATACCGCTTGAGGTCAACATGCCACTTTAGACTGGTAAACACATTCTGTAAAACATCAATAGTCTAATGACTATAATACAACATACTTGCAACATGCCAGTTGAAACAAATACCGGTTGTGCTCTAACTCATACATATAAAGATGATCTTAATGCAAGTGTGTGTCCATCAATGACAATCACAACATAAACATAAAAAATGCCAACAACTGAGTCCATACCAGCAGGTAAAACTGACTCCCTGATAAAGGTTTTGGCAATTGACACTTCTCAGGTTGAGAAGAAATCAGTCTCTATGTTGAGTCCAACTTAATTAATGATGATGGCTACTCAAAAATTACTGAAGGAAGGTAATGCAGATAAATGATCAATTGATCAATCGGTCTCAGTATTGCACAAACTAATACTTGACTGTTAGATTGAAGATGGAGCAAGCCCTTTCGGTAAGCTCAAGACTCTAATAGAGCATATCTCTAACAATTTTCAATCTCTGAGGCGGATTGCAGATTGACAGGCTTTGGACAATTTCACAGCAGTAAAAAGAACAACTTTTGATCAGATTATAGAAACCAAGAATAAAATTGAGGATAAACTTATTCATATTGAGGTTTGTTTAAAACAATGTACAAATATCTATAGAGTGTGTTGTAACATAGAGTCTTACAGCTAATGTAGATAGCATATTGAAGGAGTTATATGATAAGATGGCAAAAAATGCTAATTCTTTTGATGGATTGACTGCACTGACCACATCTCTTGATGGACAAATTTTGTCCTTGGAGAACCAATTTATTTCTTTTCAGAAGGAGAAATATAAAATCATGTGAAGAGAAAGAAATCTAAGATGATTGGTAAGTCCTAGACTAGATTCAAGGGGTGTTCATAAGAAAGAGTACATGGATATGATAGGTAAACCCACAATGACAGATATACAAGAGAAGGAAATACTTACCCACTTACTAATTGGACTAGCATCTGTTTCTGATACTTTCAAATCCAGCTGGGATACATATCTTTAGTTATTGCAAAACCCAAAAATCCTGAAGATGACTAAGCCAAAATGAAACTAACAGTATTCTTTTATTCTTTCAATTCTTTCACTAGTCTTTGGCATTAATGTCAAAGGGGGAGTATGCATATATGTGAAAAATTTCAAAGAAACACATGGGAAGGATATCAGATGGAGCATACCGACAGTGAATACATTTTTCACATGAGTGTTTCCATCAATGCCAAAGGGGGAGATTGTTGACAATTGACACTCATTGGATTCATTTTGTTGTCATTGATGGCAACAAGATCATATAGAAATCATATACCGGCACTAGGAGGCATATATCGGTAAATACTATAATACCCTAAAAATGGTCATCTTAACCATCAGCCCCTAATCTCGACAACATCACCAAGGTCCTAACCAAAGGCAATTAAATCAATCTTGAGCACACAATTAATCCTTTAATTATCAAATGTCACATGGAAAATTAATCAACCAATATTAATTAAATATTTATTTAATTAATTAAATAATTTCAAGTAAATCATTTTAAACAACTATCTTATTTATTTTATCAAATATCCTAGCATATTTAATTAAATAAATCAATTTGCCATAAATATTCAAAAAAGGAAACAAATCAAGAAAGAGGAATTGGAAATTATGAGCACAAATATTCAAAAAAAAGGAAATAAATCAAAAAAGGAATTAATTGACCAAAAAAGAATTAAGAATTGAGAAAAGAAATCAATTGGAGATAATATTGAAAAAAACAAATTAAAAATTGATAAATAATCTCAAAGAAAGCAATTAAAACAATTAAATATTAAAATTGAATGAAATAGAGAATAAAACAATTTTTCTTGATTTTATCTTAATTTTAGTTCAATTTCTTTTAAAACTGAGAAAAGCATCCAATCACATCAATTCACCTGGATTGTGCTTCCTCTTGGAAAATCTTGACCACTCATCATCATTTCATCTCAGCCTTTGGTTTCTTTATAAATTTTCTATAAATTCAAGCTCTCATCTCTCATTAAAAAAAAAGGATCTTGGAGAATATATTGTTATTATGCTGATTTTTCTCTAGGTTCATTGAGAATATTGCATACATATTTAGATCATCTAGCTCATTTATTGCTTAAATCTTGTTAGATTAATCTTGCATCCATCTAGCTAATATCATTCTCATATAGATTAAATCCTTCATCTTGGTGTAGTCTAGTCACTGGATTGCTTATACAAATCTGAGAGCAATCTTATACTCGCATCTTTTAGAAGGCAATGGGTCGATTTGTTATGGTTTTCATATTCATATTTATATCTGTCTAACCATGCATGTAATGACTTGATTGAATTGTTGTGTATTACAGATACAGGTCCACTTTTCACACACACAGATACCGGCTTTCGAGTATTCAGGACTACATCGGGACCGACACCGGTATCGACACCGACATCAATACTTCATTGGAAGGCGACATCAAGGAGGATTTACTTAATAAATCATTTTGTAATTATTTTCAAGGCCAACATTGAATATCTTTTGTAAATGTATTGTAAGCTAACATAACGCATATCATTTGTAATAGGTATATAGGTCAATCTGCTAGGTTGTTTTTGCAATGATGTGATAGATGATATGTGTGGATATAGGAGACTATAGCAAAACTATATAATGCAAAATATATGTATGAAGATCATTTTGTATGTAAATTTTATAGCATGCAATGATCTATAGATAGCTTGGAAAGCATTCTTGGAGGAGAAGAGATGTTGGTAACAGTTCAGAGTTTATGAACCGTACAGAGCAGAGACGGAACAAGAACTCTATTTGGCATAGAAGATGCATTCTTGAGTTCATTTTCAGTAACATACTTTCGTAGAAAGCTTGTAGTCAGTGAGGCTCTCTAGTTATGAGCAGTATGCTCTAGGCAGTGTGCCTTCCTGCAAGTGCAAGCCCCTATTATATGTAATATCTTTTCATATGGCCAGTGAACTAATATTGTGGGTCAAAAATCCCACCATGGTTTCTCCTCATTGAGGTTTTTCACGTATAAATTCTATGTGTTATGGTGTTCATTTATGTGGATGGTTTATTTGTTTATTGGTTTATATATGCATAGTATAAAAGGATAAAAAAATTTCATACCAACAGAACACCGATTCACCCCCCCTCTCAGTGTTCTTGGTTCCCAACCAAAAGTTGGTTTACTAACAGTCCTATAAATTGGCACATGTTCAAAATTAATGGTGGTCTTATGTCCTGAGGTAAAAGGTGCTCGATTTTAAATTCTAGAGGAGTTAAAAGGCATTGTGCAAAGTAGTAAAGTTTGAATAGATCCAATGACACCCGTATCCCACGATGGAATTTGTAAGGAAGTTGTAGACCGCGTCATCATGAGATGATGCCACATGTCCGGGTTGGCCAGGAAGACCTATGGTGGGGCTGCTGACAAAGTCTGGTCGAAAGATGATGTGGTGCTAATTAGTCATGATTTTGTGGGTCTGTTGATATAGATAGAAAGTCAAGTGTTGAGTCGACAAGAGATGATCATTGGATTTGCCAACTTGGAAGATGATCGACGGCTAGGTTTTAAACTTTTTGAAATGCAAGTTTTGAGTCATTGTTTCACTCGCACGCGTAGTAATGGCAGACGAGACATTTGCATTCTTTTCTAGGCAGTAATTAAAGACTCTTAAAAAATTGTTCTTCATTTGTAAAAGATTTCATAGCAATCAAGAAGGTTTTCATGTTGCTGATGAAGGTTGAAACAACTTTTTGCAACACAGAATTGTCATCTCTCTGGTGAAAATTGAAGTAGTAAGTTTATCTAAGCCCTTCACCTATTCTTAAAACAAATTGATGTTATAAATTGTGCGTGAAGTTGTAAAAAGAGAATTCAATTTTTTGTAGGGTTAGGTGCTAGTCAAGGAGTAGTGAAATTTGTTTGAAATACTCTGGTAATTTAAAATCTCATACTAGCCCTAGTCTTTCCTTCCTAAATTTGGAGTTATAGTATAAAGACCTAGTTACAAAAGGTGGCTCCCTCATGGAAACATTTAGGAAAAATGGATTATATGAAAAGAAATCTATATGATGATTTCTTGGACCAATTGAAGCCCTCGACAAATGATAAATAGTAGGGGCGGAGATTTGTGAATGGAAAACCCGTAGGGGAAGGGTTAACTTATAAAGCATTCCGCTTGGCAGATGCTAATATATCGATGAATGGGTTAGAAATATTCAAGTCATGGTATGGACAAAGGAATTTGCATTCCCCATTATCAATTCCTTGGCAGTATGATTTGGGTAAGTTGGTAGTGCCGAGTGTAATCATGGACGTCGACCTACTCAAAGTTGTTGCAAACAGATATGACCTTGTTTCAAGGGTTATTAAGGGGAATGATGGAGAAATTATATTAACCATCTAAAGGGAAGAGTTCCAAGAGATTTTGATCTATATGAACCATCTCTGAGCTTGGTGTAGATAGATTTGAATGAGAAAAAGGCAGAGTATTACAAGATGAGGGAGTTCATTACAAAGAATTTCCTTCTGATGCATTTGGCCAGAGTAGGGAATACAACATACCATATTGGTCATAGCTCAGAGGAGCCATTCCCAATTGGTGCTTTTGTTTCCTATTTTTAGGATACTTTCTTCTCTATATGCCAAATATTGGGTTTTAATCCAATTACAGTGATGTCGCCTGATTTTATGTACATGGCTATGCAAATACAACATCCAGACCATATGGTGCCAATTATAGTGATGTCACCTAATTTTATGTACATGGCTATGCAAATACAACATCCAGACTATATGGTGGTCTTCAAATTTGTCCCTTACCTTGAGGAAAATATTCATGAGGGGTTATTGGACATTAAGAATCAAGTAGTTGGTGCTAATTTCTCTAGGTATTCTTTACTCATGTATATGTTCCTTTTTAGGAATGCAGATTACTGTGAGGGTACCATGAACCTCAAAAGGACAATTGATAACTAGGAGATTCTAGTACAGCTCTGGAGCACATATATATCTTGGGATAGACAATAGACCAACTTTGTAAGGTTTGATAACAATTTTTCTTCTAGGTTGTGGCAAATATTAACAGTAAATCCACCAAGGATTCCTAAGGAACTACATGATTTTGTGAGACCCAAGGAGAGGTTACCTCTTTCCTGGATTGAACATAATTGGGAGGATTTTATCCCCTACTCTATAAGTACTATTATCACAATCTACGGTTTCTCTAGATAGCCACATGTACTGCCCTTCAACGTTCCTCTGAGAATGGGTTTTGCTAAGGTGATGTGGCAAATAGGATGCATTCAGGATAAGGATTTAAAAGGGAAGGGAAAAGGAACAATTTTTCTGGATTACACTATCATCCCTTATTTCATAAATTTGAGGGGAGGATATGAGCATTTTGATAAATTCTTGTCTCCATATCATTTGGGGGTGAGTATAGCTAGACACAGTGATCCTGGGGGGTTTTATAGAACTTTTAGAACAAGAATAAAAGGAGCTTTGTTGCCCCATGAGCATAATTTTCTTGAGGACTTAATTAGGAATGAATTTGATTCTATGACTTAGGAATGGAGAAAAGAGAAGTGATTAATCTTCATAAAATTATGGGCTTCTATCTAAAAGATGGATCCAAAATATGACCCATTAAAGGATTTTTCTCCATTCTGTGCCAAGATCGATTTTGTTATGAAATTTTTTGATGAGTTGAAGAATATTTTAAAGGAGAGGATAGCCAAACTTGAAGAAGTTCATGTCTGAAAACAATCAAGCTCACAACCTCATTTATCTTAGAGAGTAGGTGGCATGGTAGCAAGGA
This sequence comes from Cryptomeria japonica, assembly GCF_030272615.1. NCBI lineage: Eukaryota > Viridiplantae > Streptophyta > Pinopsida > Cupressales > Cupressaceae > Cryptomeria > Cryptomeria japonica. Next base: position 549,351,605 of record NC_081414.1, on the reverse strand, counting down.
GGCCTATTCGGGAATCTTCTCACAAAAGAGCAAGAGAAGAAATGAGTGATTAAGAGGATAGTAGCAATGATAGTGGAAGATTAATAAGGAGAAAGGGTAAGAAGATGATGAGTGCAGAGCCTTTCCCTAAGATACAAACTAAGCCTCTTCAAGGAATTAGGATCATTGATCTTGAAGAATCAGACAAAAGTCCTTTGCCATCAGCTATATCATTTTCACAAGTAAGGAAGGGTGAAGAATAAATGGGGGAAGATATGTTCATTGCAACAAGTGCAAAAATGCAATCGGTGTTCCTGATTTGCCTCCTAATTTGGAGTTTGATCTTACTCCCTTGGATATCCAGGGTAAAGCCTTCAAAGATGCAAGAAAGGAGGCATGTGATAAGTTCCTTGAGGATGATGCTTTTGTGGGGAGCCCACCCATTTTGTAGTTAGTATGCAAGAAAGGAGGCATGTGATAAGTTCCTTGAGGATGATGCTTTTGTGGGGAGCCCACCCATTTTGTAGTTAGTATGGAAGATGAAGGTTGAGGAGTACAAAAGAAGAATTATTGAGAAGAAGGCCCAAAGGCCAGACATATCAGATCAAGAAAACCAAGAAGAGGTAAAGAATGAGATGAGGGGAGAATTTAAGGAAATCACTGTTCATGAGGGCAAGAAAGTTATAAGTCAGGCTAGAGTCTTGATTTTGCCAGAATGGGACATAGCAGATGCAGTGACATTTGATACAATTAGGAAATTAAATGGTCAACCTTCCAATCCAAAAGAAGAAGCAAGGTTGGCATTAAGAGGGTTAGATTTTGCAGATCATAATGCAGCCTTTGCAATGTGGGCACTAGAGGAAGGACCTAGGAAGCCTAACATTAGTGATTTAAACCCCAGATTGAGGGGAAGCTTAATTAGAAAAAGAACATCTCACACATCAAGTGTAGATGCTATAAAGTTAAATATTGATGTTGATAAACTTGCACATGAGAGTAGAAAATGAGAAGCTCAAAGAGGGCTGAGCTGATAAGAAAGTTTGACAAGCTTTTTAATGATTATAATGCATCTTAGAAAAGGTGTGTGGAGTTGTAAATGAGAGTGCAAATCCTTGAGCAGGGACAAATAAAGGTTCACTATCCTGCACTTACAAGGCCATCTAAGCCATCGACATCTAGGTCGCCACCTATAGCCCAAAGAGGAGAAGCAGTTCAACTAGATACAAGTGTTGATGTCCCTCATATGGCATTAGTCCCCTATGATGATGATGATAAGCCTGATACTATTGGTATTTTGGATATGTTGATATGGTTCCATCATTGATGTCAACACTTGTCAACACTTGAGAAACACTTGGAGATCTTTGGTTATGTTCACCGGTATGTTCAATGACTTATGCATAGTCACTAGTATCTGGTTAACTGGAAAGTTATATTATTCATAGCCACTAAGGATGATCTGTTATCATCTAGAGATTACTTGGTTTTGGTGATTTGTTCATTGGTCTAATCAAGTTTGCATATTTGTTGTTACTGGCAAATAGGTCTAGGATATGCACCGACAGGCATATCTATTCCAGATCAGCATGACACATCATGAAGATGATTTATTATTATTGTAAATGCATTGAGCCGACATCATGCATCACATATTGATTCATTTGTAATTGATTTTATTGTAATATCTTAGTGAGTTGACATACTCATTTGGTCTTAGGTTTTGGTATATATGTAAGATCTCATTTATGAGATTGTGTGGAAGAAAAAAAAAGGATTGTAATAAGTTATATGTGAATATAAGCAGAGCTATACATGCAGACATCATTCAAGATTAAAGGAAGGTTTGGAGAAGGAAAATTAGAGTTTAACTAGTACTGAATCCAGCATATGAAGATGCTATTTTGAGCAGTAAATTATCATTGGATTTAACCATCCAATTGTAGTCAGTGTGAGTCCCATTTTGTGTTTGAGTAGTGAGCTCTAAGCAGTTGGCCCTTCTGCATGTGCAGACTCCATATTGTACACACATACTATCTACAGTAGTATCATCTGATTGTGGTTAGGGTTTCCCACCATGGTTTTTCCCCTTACTGGGTTTCCACGTACAAATAACTATGTTATGTGTTGTGTATATTATTTGTCTTTCAATTTCATGCATTAAACTTTACCGGTACTGCAATTAACTATTAAATTGTCTACCAGCATTAAAGTTTGGTTTACCGGTATTAAGCATTAAGTTTGGTTAAGTTAGTTTTGGTTTAAAATTTATTGGACAATGATTCACCCCCTCCCCCCTCTCTCAGTTGCCTCTAGGACCTAACTATTGGTATCAAAGCCTAGTCCTCTTTTTGTGAAATTTTAACAGCTTGAGGAGATCCAATGTCTTCCAACTATTTCAGGAAGGACAATTTGAAACTTGATGGAACTAACTATGGCATATGGAAGATCAGGATGGAAACATGTCTGAATCGCATTGGGAAGGACATATGGGATGTTACAAAGAATGGCTATGTTTTTCCTACTCAAGGTTAACCTATTCCACCAACCTTGGCTAAAGATGAGGAAAATGATTGCCAAGAAAGAGAAGCACTCTTGAGCGCATTGTCTGATCAGCAAATCATGGGATTATCAGATAGATCTATTGCTAAAGCTATTTGGGATAAATTGGAGACATTGAATGAAGGTGATACCACAGTCAAAATTCCAAAACTGGAATGCTTACGGGTTAGGTATGAAAATCTAAAAATGGAAGAAGATGAAAGGATTTCTGCTTTTATGGAAAGAGTAAATGAAATTGTTTTGGGCATACAATGTTGTGGAGGAACCTTAAGTAAAGATGTAATTGTTTCTAAAGTTTTAAGAGCTCTTCCATTGGTATATAAAATGAAAGATACTTCTATAAATGAATTGAGAACAATGCCTAATACATCAGTATCTAGAGACACTTTGGTTGGAAAACTTTTAGCTTTTGAACTTGAGGAATTTGGTCCTGTTGCTACTATTAAGATAGATTTAGCTTTCAAAGCATCATCATCATCTGCAACATCATCATCATCATCATTTTCAGCAAAAGAATGATTGGAAAGACTTTTATACAAGAGAACTTGAAGAAATTAGAAAGGAGAATGAAGAACTGGAAGAGCTTGAAGCACTATTTGCAAGGAAAATGCCTAAAGGTCTAGTTGGAAGTAATTATCAAGGTAAAGCACCATTTAAATGTTTTAACTGCAATAAGATTGGTCATATGGCTTCTAGGTGTCCTGATAGACATGCAAGATTAAAAGAAGAAGCTAAACGAACATACAAGCCTAACCCTAAATATCAAAGGTATAGATTTAAGAAGAATAGAGACAAATTATGTTACTATATTGATGAAGGAGTTACTAATGATTCTAATGAGGAACCAATAGACAATGGATGGGATTTTGTTGCAGTAACAAAAGATCAACTAGCACCTACTATTCAACTGGTAGAGCAGGCCCTGGTAGCTAAAATTGAAGATAAGGATGAATGGATTATTGATTCTGGATGTTCACATCATATGACTGGTGATAAGAGTAAATTCTTAACCTTTTAGGAATACAATGGATGTCTAGTAAGATTTGGAGATGACAAAGCTTGTTTAAGGTTTGAAGCACAATCTTTTGAGTGTTGGTCAATTAGTTGAAAAGGGATTTCAATTACAATTCAAGAATGGTAAATGCAAAATCATGAACAAAACTGGCTTAGAAATTGCAACCGGTAATCAGACTAGAGGTAATATCTTTCATTTGAATAACAATGAGAAGACATGCTTGATTGCACATATTGATGAAAGTTGACTATGGCATAAGAGACTGTGTCATCTAAATTTTGATTGCATTGTGAAAATCAGTACAACTAAGGTAGGAAGAGATTTACCTAAGATTGTTAAGCCTCACAATCCAGTATGTAAGGAATGTAAATTTGGAAAACAAGCTAGAGCATCTTTTAAGAGTATACCAGAAAAATCCAATAATGTTCTTGACTTAATTCATACTGATTTATGTGGTCCAACAAGAACTAGAAGTTTACAAGGAGATAGGTATTTTATGCTAAACATTGATGACTATTCTAGAATGTGTTGGGTTACTTTTCTCGGGGAGAAATCAGAAGCTTTTGGGAAGTTCAAACTATTCAAGGGATGGTAGAGAATGAAACTAGTAAGAAAATCAAATGTTTGAGATCAGATCAAGGAGGTGAATTCACATCTAAGGAATGTAATAGATTCTGTGAAGTGAATGGAATTAAAATACAGTTATCAACACCTCGGACACCCCAACAAAATGGATTTGTGGAAAGAAAGAACATAACTATTTTGGATGTAGCTAGAAGCATGATATCAGAAGAAAATCTACCTTATGTGTATTGGAGAGAAGCAGTCAATACAGTTGTTTATACATTCAACAGAGTTCACATCAAAGCTAAAACTAGTAAGACCCCTCATGAAATATGGTTTGGTAATACTCCTACTCTTAAATATTTTAGAATATTTGGAAGTAAATGCTATATTAGAAGAGATGAGTATATTGGCAAATTTGATCCTAGAAGTGATGAAGGAATATTTCTTGGTTATTCATCTAAGGGCAAGGCATATAGATTTTTTAATAAGAGATTGCAAAAAATCATTGAAAGTGCAAATGTGAAGATTGATGAACAATTTAGAGATAATTCAAGGTACTTCGAACTGACATTTGAGATAATCACAAATGAACCTACTATGAGAACACCGGTAAAGAATGTTGATCCGGTCACATCGGCATCATCTAAGAATTCAACAGTGACTGAGGAACAACAGCAAGTAAAAACACTCTGGTATGTAAGATTGAATCACTCTGAAAATCAGATAATTGGGAACACGTATCAAGGTGTTATGACTAGAGGAAGACTGGCAAATGAAGAGGTATGTCTTAATTCTCAAATTGAACCAGTAACTATGAATGAGACATGTAAAGATAAACATTGGATTAAGGCTATGGAAGATTTATTAGAACAAATTGAAAAGAATAACACATGGACATTAGTTCCCCGACCTAAAGACAAAAATGTAATTGGAGCTAAATGGGTATTCAGAAATAAACTTAATGAAGATGGTAAGGTAATTAGAAATAAAGAAAGATTAGTGTGTAAGGGATATTCATAGAAAGAAGGAATTGATTACAATGAAATCATTGCACCAGTAGATAGAATTGAGGCAGTGAGATTATTCTTAGCTTTTGCAGCACACAAGAACTATATAGTATATCAAATGGATGTTAAATGTGCATTTTTAAATGGTGATCTCGAAGAAGAAGTTTACATTGAACAACCTGGTGGATTTTCATTGACAGATGACAAAGATATGGTTTGCAGGTTAAGGAAAGCTTTATATGGACTAAAGCAAGCTCCTAGAGCTTGGTATGATAGATTGGACAAATATCTTTTGAAGATTGGTTTTACTAAAGGCAATGCTGACATCAATGTATATTACAAAGTAACTAATGATGACATCTTGGTTATTGAAGTTTTTGTTGATGATATAATCTTTGGAGGAGAAGATGGATTGTGTAAAGACTTTTCTAATAAGATGCAGGAAGAATTTGAAATGTCTATGATTGGGGAGATAAAATTCTTTCTAGGATTGCAAATCTCACAGACTGATAAAGGTATATTCATAAATCAATCAAAGTACTTGAAGGAATTACTAAAGAAATTTGGCATGGAAAACTCTAAACCGGTAAGCACACCTATGACTACAACTAATAAGCTATCCTTGAAGGATGAATCAACACCTATTAATTTGACTAGGTATAAGTCTATGATAGGAGGTTTACAGTATTTGACACAAACAAGACCTGATATTATGAATGCAGTATGTATTGTTTCAAGATTTTAGACTAATCCTAAGGAAAATCATGAATCAATAGTAAAAAGGATTTTCTAGTATCTACAAGGCACAACAAATCTTGGTTTATGGTATCCTAAAGATAAAATTTTGAGTTATGTGCATACATAGATGCAAATTGGGCAGGAGATGTAGATGACAGAAAAAGCACCACCGGCGGAGCATTTTTTCTTGGTAGCAAATTAATCTCTTGGTTGAGCAAGAAACAAAGTTCCATATCTTTATCAACAATAGAATCAGAATATGTTGCAGCAACAACTAATTGTATACATGTATTATGGATTAAGAAAATGTTGAAGGACATAAAGGTAAAATGTAAGGAACCTATAATCATTTACTATGATAATATGGCAGCAATTGATATATCAAAGAATCCAGTATTTCACTCAAAAACTAAACATGTTTCTATCAAATTCAATTTTCTGAAAGAGAATGTTGAAGCAAAAGAAGTGAAATTGGTTTATGTAAATACTAAAGAGAAGATTGCAGATATCTTTACCAAACCTTTGCCTTAGGAAACTTTTGAATATCTTAGGGAGTAGCTTGAAGTCATACCCTCACCGATAGAAACTTAGACAGTTGATGATTGTCATCAACCGACAAAATTAACAAAGAAATATTTTTTTATGGCTTTGATGAGGAGAGCTACTTCTTATGGGGAGTAGTTTGATAAATTGAAAAGTTGGTATTTTGTGATAAGTTCTTTGAACTAATTGTATTTTGTTTTTAATCGCTTTGGCATTTATGTCAAAGGGGGAGAGATATCTATGGAAAACACCTTATCTTTCATTATCTTTTTGGGAGAGATTATTCATTGGGGGAGAGATTGTTACTCTCTATATCTGTATTTTGATGATCTCTTTTGGAGATTGTTGGTTTCTGGTTTTTGGCATTTTTGCATTGGCACTTAGACAGTTTTTCCATCTTGTGTTGCCATCAATTCCAAAGGGGGAGATTGTTGGTATTTTGGATATGTTGATATGATTTTGTCATTGATGTCAACACTTGTCAACACTTGAGAAACACTTGGAGATCTTTGGTTATGTTCATCGACATGTTCAATGACTTATGCATAGTCACCGGTATCTGGTTAACAGACAGGTTATATTATTCACTAGCACTAAGGATTATCTATTATCATCTAAAGATTACTTGGTTATGTCAAAGACATTGTTTGGACACTTGGTTTTGGTGATTTTCTCATTGGTCTAATCGGGTTTGCATATTTGTTGTTACCGGCAAATAGGTCCAGGATATGCACTGGCAAGCATATCTATTCCAATTCAGTAAGGAACATCATGAAGACTATTAATTATTATTGTAAATGCATTGAGCCGACATCATGCATCACATATTGATTCATTTGCAATTGATTTTATTGTAATATCTTAGTGAGATGACCTACTCATTTGGTCTTAGGTTTTGGTATATATGTAAGATCTCATTTATGAGATTGTGTGGAAGAAAAAAAAAGGATTGTAATAAGGTATATGTGAATATAAGCAGAGCTATACACGTAGACATCATTTAAGATTAAAGGAAGGTTTGAAGAAGGTAAATAAGAGCTTAATTGGTATTGAATTCAGCATATGAAGATGCTATTTTGAGTACTACATTATCATTGGATTTAACCATCCAATTATAGTCAGTGTGACTCCCATTTTGTGATTGAGCACTGAGCTCTAGGCAGTTGGCCTTTCTACATGTGCAGACTCCATATTGTACACACATACTATTTGCAATAGTATCATCTGATTGTGGGTAAGGTTTCCCACCATGGTTTTTCCCCTTATAGGGTTTCCATGTACAAATAATTGTGTTATGTGTTGTGTACGTTATTTGTCTTTTGGTTTCATGCATTAAACTTTATCGGTACTGCAATTAACTGTAAAACTGTCTACCGACATTAAATTTTGGTTTATCGGTATTAAGCATTAAGTTTGGTTAAGTTAGTTTTGGTTTAAAATTTATTGGACAACAGATTCACCCCCCCCCCCCTCTCAGTTGCCTCCGGGAACTAACAGATACTACAAGATCAACTAAACCAAAAGAGTCTCATCTTTTAGAAAAGATTGTTTAATTATTAAATAAGCTGAAAGAATCAGAAAATCAATCGGTTGGGTAGCAAAAGGATATAGTTAGCTGAATGATAACTCATTTGAATGAGAAAGTTGATAGCAGGTGACATAGTGTCCATACCTTATATTCTTTGCTTTTCAATCCTATTAAAAAATTTAATGATGATAAAGAAGTGGCAATTCCCCTATTTACAAAATGGTTGCAAAGATGAAATGAACTCAGATTGATGTCGATGGCCTCTAAATTTCATGTCGAGAGACCACATGCACTCCAACCAACATATTTACTGGTAAAATCAATGCAGGAAGTCTAAATTTTGCCAAAGAATATAGAAAGAAAGATAAGGGAATTGATGAAGAGTTTAAGTGAATTAGAACAAACTCTTTTGCTAGATATCGAAGATAGAGAAGGGGCAGTGAAGCCTTTACAATTTTGGAAGGAAGAGGTTTAGACAGTCATCAATACCCATGTAGAAATAATATGTTGGAGGATAGCATGGATGAAATAATTGCTACAGTATTATTTTTTGAAACTTTTGAAACAGAGGTAAACCAAGTAGTTGTTAAATATATTCCATACATGTCAAAATTTGTTGAAGTCATGAATTTCAATTAGCCATCCGATGAAGACTATAGTGCATGGAGTAGCATGTATCCGAATGATGAATAAAGGTTGTAAACAGTTTGCATAATTGTTTTTGTCTTCTAGTGACAGATATTTTTGAACTTGTATAACAAAAATGATGGTAATTTTCATCATGAGTTTTAAAGAAGGTGGCTACATACTGTTAGGATAAATGATGAACAACTGAGAGGGGGGGGGGGGGCGTGAATTAGTCTTTGACAGATTATGTCAATTATTCACTTAATAACCTTTAACCGGATCACATAAACATTAAGTACCGGAATAACAAAAATAGATAGCGGTAAGCAATAAAACTTAACAATGAAACAAATAATCAACACAATGCAACTATACCACATAACACCATGCTTTGTACGTGGAAAACATGGAAAGGGGAAAACCATGGTGGGAAACCTACCCACAGTCAGATGATACTTCTGCAAAAATTATGTGATACAATGAGGGGCCTACACATGCAGGAAGGCATACTAACTAGAGCGTACTAATCATTACAAAAGAGTCTCACTGACTATAGATAGGTTATAACCACCTCAAGATAAGTGGACAACAATCAAGAATAACGAACTGGCAGAGATAGAATCTACCATGCTTGATTACAGTCCCAGTTAAGCTCAATACTGGAGGCCTTTGACCTCTTCCTTAATCCCAATTCGATCACCTATGATCGACCAAATCTCCTTTGCATATGATATTTCATTCCAAGACCACAATACATAATCCCCATAATCTAAAATGAGATCTTACATCATTTTATACCAACCCTAAGGCCTAAACCAATTAGGTTGGACACCTAAAAGATATTACAATAAGATCATTACATACATCCATTTTACAATGATATGCCATGTCGGCTTAAGGCCAAAACAACAATAACCAATCCATAAATCATCCTGGTAACATGTAGAGAACATGTTAACATGATACTGGTCCATAACCTAGATAGACACCAGACCTATTCTGGGTCCACCGTGCCACAAAAATATCTTCAAGTAGTTGAGGAACAATCAAAGAACATCTTCAGCATCCCAAAATCCATCTAGAAGCCATAGTAACACCACTAAGTCAATATTTCTCAGTTTAAGCTCTATCGGTTAAACCTTAAATCAATGCCAATAAGGTTTTACAAGAGTGTATGATAGCATCTGATTACCAAGTCAATACCAACTGACCAAAACATGCTCTAGAAGCATGTAACACATAAATTCAAACATACTCCAGTGATCCAAACATGCCGAAAGTGTCAAATAGATAGTCTCTTCAGCCAGTAACACTATATCTTCTATGGGTAACCAAAACATGTCTACTGGTAACCAACCATAATAGCTAGTGTTGACATCAATGACAAAACAACAATGCAACACATAATCAATTCATCTATAATTCCAACAATCTCCCCCTTTGGCATTGATGGCAACACTAGATGTGAAAAACATCTAAGTACCAAGAAATGTCAAACAAGTCTCCCCCTATGGAAGAAGACCAATAATTTCTTGAATATCAATAACTCACCCCCTGTGAATGATATCTCTGAATTTATTTTTTCACATCATTATCTCTCCCTCTTTGACATCAATGCCAGAAATATGACAAAAATATCAAAGCAAGAATATAAACCTCTGAATCTCAAAGCTAACTACTCCCCTTGAGTAATAGCACTACTCATCAGTGCCAAAATGAATAATATCTTTAATAATGCATGTCGGACTGATGGCAAACTACATCAATCAAGTCTCTACCGGAGGGGCAGAAACCACTAAGCTGTCTCTGAAATAATCAAATGATTCCTTAGAGAGCGGTTTAGTGAATATATCTGTAATTTGTTCTTTAGTGTTCACATAAACCAATTTTACTTCCTTTCCTTCTACCTTGTCCTTGAGAAAGTTAAACTTTATTGATATATGCTTAGTCTTAGAGTGAAATATCAGATTTTTAGACATGTCAATAGCTGCAGAGTTATCACAGTAGATAACTACCGGTTCACTACAATTTACCTTGATATCCTTCAACATTTGCTTCATCCACAAGACTTGAGTGCAATTAGTTGTTGTTGTAACATACTCAGCTTCTGCAGTAGATAAAGAAATGCATGACTATTTTTTGTTGATCCATGAAACTAGTTTCTTTCCAAGAAAGAAAGCTCCACCAGAAGTGCTCTTCCTATAATCAATATCTTTTGCCCAATCTAAATTGGTATATGCACATAAAGTGAAATCATCATTCCTAGAATACCATAAGCCATATTATGTTGATCCTTGCAAATACCAAAATATCCTCTTTATTGCACATTAATTATTTTTTTAGGATTACTTTGATATCATGAAACAATACTTATTGTATTCATAATATCCAGTCTAGTCCGAGTTAGATATAGCAAGCCACCAATCATAGATTATACCTTGTCGGATTTACCGGTGTAGAAGTATCCTTGATAGATAATTTCTCACTTGTCACTATAGGAGTACTTACCGGTTTGGAATTATCCATACCAAACTTTTTCAACAATTCCCTCAGATACTTAGTTTGACAGATAAAAATGCCTTTGTTAGTTTGAGTAATCTGCAAACCTAATAAAAATCTCATTTCACCAATCATGGACATTTTGAATTAATTCTTCATATTATTAGAGAATTCCATGCACAATTTATCTTCTCCTCCAAAAATGATATCATCAACAAATATTTCAAAAATCAGAATATCATCATCGTTGATCTTATAATATAAATTACTATTAGCATTTCCTTTAGTAAAACCAATCTTTAAAAGATATTTATCCAACCTTGCATACCAAGCTCTAGGAGCTTGCATCAATCCATATAAGCTTTCTTCAATCTGTAAATAATATCTTTATCATCTGTCAGTGAAAATCCATCAAGTTGCTCAATGTATACTTCTTCTTCAAGTTCACCATTCAAAAATGCACATTTAACATCCATTTGATAGAGCTTATAGTTCTTATAAGATGCATAGGCAAGAAATAGTCTAATAGCTTCAATTCTAGCTATAGGTGCAAATGTCTCACCATAATCAATTCCTTCCATTTGAGAATATCCTTTACAAACCAATCTAGCCTTGTTTCTTACGACTTGACCATCCTCATTCAGTTTATTCCTATAAACCCATTTAATTCCAATAACATTCTTATTTTTAGGCCAGGGAACTAAAGTCCAAGCCTCATTATTCTCTATCTAATCTAATTCATCTTCCATAGCCTTTAACCAATGTTTATCTTTACAGCTTCAATAACAGATGTTGGTTCAATTTGAGAAATAAGACATACCTCTTCATTTGCTAGTCTTCTTCTTGTCATAACTCCCTTGTTCTTGTCTCCAATGATTTGATCTTTAGAATGATTTAATCTTACATACCTTGGCATCTTCTTAACTTCAGGTTCATTGCTCTGATCATCAGTTATAGTTGAATTTTCTAATTGTGTCGATGTAACTATCTCAGTTTCCTATACCGGTTGAGGCATTTCTGGTTCAGTTATGATCATTTCCACTTCTGGTTCCCTGTCATATGATATAGATTGATTTATGTACTTCTCACCCACTTTCACATTAGCACTCTCAACAATTTTATGCAATCTTTTGTTATAACATCTATATACTTTTCTTTGAATTGAATAACCAAGAAATATCCCGTCATCACATCTAGGATCAAACTTTCCAATTAAATCATCTCATTTGATATAGAATTTATTTCCAAAAATGTTGAAATATTTAACAGTAGGTGTATGTCCAAACCATAATTCATAAGGGGTCTTACCAGTTTTTCTTTTGATGTGAACTTTGTTGAATGTATAGACTATTGTACTCACTGCTTCTCTCCAGTAGATGTGAGGCAATTTGTCTTCCATCATCATAGATCTTGTTGCATCCAAAATGGTTCTATTCTTTCTTTCCACTACTCCATTTTGCTAAGCAGTCTGAGGTGTAGATAGCTGTAAATTCATGAGAAGTGAACTCGCTGCCTTGATCTGATCTTAGACATTTGATTTTCAATCCAGTTTCTATTTCAACCTTTGCTTTAAAGATCTTGAATTTCTCAAAGGCTTCAGACTTCTCCCTTAGAAAAGTCACCCACATCATTCTAGAATAGTCATCAATAATCAACATAAAATACCTATCACCTTGAAAGCTTCTAGTCTTTGCTAGACCACATAAGTTAGTGTGAATCAAATCAAGTACATCATTACATTTATCATGTATGCTCTTAAAAGAAGTTCTAACTTGCTTTCCCAATTGACATTCCTTACATACCGGATTATGAGGCTTCATAATCTTAGGTATATCTCTAACTGCCTTAGTTGAGCTAATCTTAACAATACAATCAAAATTAACACGACACAACCTCTTATGTCTCAAACAACTCTCATCAATATGAGCAATAAAATATGTCTTATTACTAGTGTTCAAGTGAAAGATATTACCTCCAGTCTGAGTACCGGTTGCAATCTCCAAACCAGTTTTGTTAATGATTTTGCATTTTCTATCTTTGAACTGAATTTGGAAACCCTTGTCCACCAATTGACCAACACTCAAAATATTATGCTTTAAACCTTATACATAATAAACATTATCAGTATTATGTTTTCCATCCAGAGAAATAATACCTCTACCTTTGATCATACATGCTTTGTCATCTCCAAATCTAACTTGACCGCCATTGTATTCTTGCAGTAACAGAAATTTTCTTTTATCTCCAGTCATATGATGTGAGCATCCACTATCAATTACCCATTCATCCTTATCTTCAAATTTTGCTTCCAGGGTCTTTTCTTCATTCATGGTAGCTGGTTCTAGTTCATCTTCCTTTAAAGCATAGAACACCCATTCCTTTCCATTGTCGGATCCACTAGCAGAGTTTGTTGTTGGTTCATCCTCAGAGTAATCACTTATTCCTTCCTCGTTCGCTATGTAGCATTATTTAATTTTCTTGAATCTATATCTATTCTGATTAGGCTTGAATGATTTCTTAACTCTCTCTTCAAATCTTGCATTCCTTTCAGGACATCAAGATGCAAAATGACCAATCTTATTACATGCAAAAAATTTAAAAGGTTATTTTACTTCATACTTACTTCATGTCAGTCCTTTAGGTACTCTTCTAGAAAATAAGGCTTCAAGTTGCTCAAATTCTTTATCTTCTTTCCTCATATCTTTCAATTATTTTGCATATAGGGCTTTCCAATCACTCTTGTGGGCAGATGATGATGCATGAAAAATAGGTTCAGACTTAATAGCTCCAGAAGATCCAAATTCTTCAAGCTCAAAAGAAGATAATTTCCCAATCATAATGTCTATGTTAACTGAAGTGTTTTCCATTGTTCTCAGCTCATTAATTGCAGCTACCTTTATCTTGTAAGCGAGTGGAAGGGCTCTAAAGACTTTGGAAACTATTTCATCTTCACTTAGAGATCCTAGACAATATTGAATTCCCATAACAATCTCATTTACTCTTTCCATAAACACAACAATTCTTTCATTATCTTCCATCTTCAAGTTTTCATACCTTACCCGGTAACCATCAAGTTTAGCAATTTTGAAAGTAGGATCACCTCCATTCAGAGTTTGCAATTTATCCCACATAACCTTTGCCAATGATTTATCACTCAATCCCATGATTTTCTGATTAGTAAGTGCACACAAGAGGGATTCTCTAGCTCTACAATCATTTTCAATATTCTTATCTAAGTCTATAGGAGTAGGATTGCCAGATGCCGGATCATAAGGTGTATATCCTTTCTCAGTGATCTGCCAAATATCCTTGCTAAGACATCTAAGATGAGTCTCCATTCAGATTTTCCATATCCCACAATTTGTTTCATCAAGCTTAGGGATTTCTCTTCTGAAAATAGTTGTCAGTGGATTTGAAATGTTAGTTACCATAGGATCTACCTCAAGCAGTTAAGCTTATGCAAAAGAGGACCAAAAATCCTCTACCAATTGTTAGGATAGCTGGTGAACAACTGAGAGGGGGGGGGGTGAATCATTTGTTGACATATTATATCAGTTATTCGCTTAATAACCTTTAACCAGATCACATAAACATTAATTACCAAAATAACAAAAATAGATACGGGTAAGCAATAAAACTTAACAATGAAATGAATAATCAACACAATGCAGCCATACCACATAACACCATGATTTGTACGTTGAAAATCCAAAAAGGGAAAAACCACGGTGGGAAGCCTACCCACAGTCAGATGATAATTCTGTAGAAAGTATGTGATACAATGAGGGGCCTGCACATGCAGGAAGGCACACTGCCTAGATCATACTACTCATTACAGAAGAGTCTCACTGACTACAGAGAGGGTATAACCACCTCAAGATAAATGGACAACAATCCAGAATAATGAACTGGTAGAGATAGCATCTACCATGCCTTATTACAATCTTGGTTAAGCTCAATACCGAAGGCCTTTGACCTTTTCCTTAATCCCAATTCGATAACCTATGATCGACCAAATCTCCTTCACATATGATATTGCATTCCAAGACCACAACACATAATCCTCATAATCTACAATGAGATCTTACATCATATTATACCAACCCTAAGGCCTAAACCAATTAGGTCAGCCACCTAAAAGATATTACAATAAGATCATTACATACATCCATTTTACAATGATATGCCATGTCAGCTTAAGACCAAAACAACAATAATCAATCCATAAATCATCCTGGTAATGAGTAGAGAACATGTTAACATGATACCAGTCCATAACCTAGATAGGCACCAGACCTATTATGGGTCCACCATGCCAAAGAAATATCTTCAAGTAGTTGAGGCACGATTAAAGAACATCTTCAACATCTTGAAATCAAATATACTCCATTGATCAAAACATGTTGAAAGTGTCCAACAAAATAGTCTCTTCTGTCGGTAACCAAAACCTGTCTACCGGTAACCAACCATAATAGCTAGTAGTGACATCAATGACAAAGCATAAATGCAACCCATAATCAATTCATTTATAATGCCAACACATACTTTGATCCTCCGTAAGAAAGTTCGAGGATGACTGTTTCTATAACAGAATGTAGTTATGTGTAGTCATTCTAAGATGATAGGTGTCTCCTCTGGCCTGACGCTTGTTTTCTCCCTTGTTTTTTATAAAAGGGAATTCAGGTCCATTAGACAAGGTTTGGATGTTTGGTCCCTTGAGTGTTCTGAATTTTTGTTTCTAGTAGTGACTCAAGGTGAAGCAAACAAGTTGTAAAATATTTTAAAGAGCAAATAAAGAAATGTTTTAGTGTCCAATTTTGTACAGGTTCTTTAAGGAGTTATGCATAAATTTAATCTTGCGACAGAGATAGCATTTTGTTTAAAGAAAAACATAATTCCAACCTTTTTCTCTCCATTGCATGATTCTATAATTTTTAAATGAAATCAATCAAGGGTTTATTTCATTTAGTGCATTGTTATGATGCATGTAGCTTTCTGTTTGTTCTTTAGCACAAGGGGTCAATTAAATTGCTTAAATGGAGTTGTAGAATGATAAGGCTTATGCAAGGATTTTAGATAAGTAAGTTTGGGTTAGGGTTATAAATGGGATATATTGTAAGGCAGTATTGTTGGCATTATGTGAACCGGTATGAGGTCATAATGAAATTGTATGTTGTCATTGATATCAGTATGTTGAAGAGGTAAGAACTAGCATATGTGAGAACCGGTATAACACTGTGAACCGACATTTGTGCCAAAGTGAAGCGGTGTGTTTGTTCAAGGTGAACCAACATATGGTTATGGGAACCAGCACATGGAAGCATTGTATGACTACTGGTTGGTAGTCTCAACTTCAGGGTTTTCAGTTGAAGTGCTTCAAGCCTGTGTGGCTCAACCAGTAACTTTGTGTGATGAGTTAGCATGGTAACAAAGAATAGATCATGTTGCCACATAAGCCTTGTGAAGTCTGTAAATGGTGATAATGTTTGATGGGTTATCAGCTGCTATGAAATCAATGGAAAAAGGATGATGGAGATTGGATCAAGACTATTGCATTTAATCCAGTGTGCTCAATGGTCAGTATTGAACCATTTGAATTTCTTAACCTAATAGGCTTTAGGGTTTAGGGTTTATGCTACTGACCTATCTGTTTTCCTATAAGGTCGATGTTGTGATTCTTTTTGAGGTTGTTGGCAAAAGTTGTGTGTGTGTATCCAAGAGAAGTGATACGTGATTCTTACTAGACCAAAGGAGAGAAGTGATACCTATAGAGTGTAAGTGCAGAAGGTGAAGAGGAGCTTAAGCAGATCTGCATTGGCATTGAGTGTTGTTACCAGATCATTGTAATACCTATTGATCTCTAACCACTTCAACAGTTGAGAAATCCCTTAATAGGGTAGCTTTAACCGGCTTGCTGAAAATCCTTTAACATGGTGACTCAAAACCATTGAGTTCTTGAAATCCTCTAACAAGGTAACCTTTAACAGGGTTTAACCCTTAACCGAGTATTCTAGCCATCCCTTAACCAGGTGATCCCTAACAGGATCGGTTCCTAACAGAACCTATTGCATCAATCTTTAACCGGACAAGGCTCCTAACATAGCGGACTTCTAAAGAGTTCAAAAATAAGCTTGTGGGTATTCATCCCCATCATGGTTTTTCCTAGTTGGGTTTCCATGTAAAAAATATGTGCATCATGTGTGATGTCTTCTTCATGTGATGCTTTGTTGTTTTCTGTCAAGAGGTGAATCATGTTCATCTAGTTGCTTATATGTATATCTTTGATGGTAGATTACTTGTCCATGCATAAGGGTGAAATGGAAATGAAGTCTTAGGGTATATGAGAAGATAGGTGTCAACGGGTTTATGCTTGTCTCAGTTATTCTGAGTTCTGTCAGTTGTACTCTGTTTTAGGACCAGTGTTATTGTTTGTCTGTAAATGCACAGTGTCTACTGACAAACCAGTTTAAGAGTGTGTTTTTGCCTATACTGATTCACCCCCCCTCTCAATACCGGTTTGGTACTATTTGTTCATCATTGAGTTATCAATTGGTATCAGAGCATCCTCCAAGTCCTTTGTGTTATAAGCTTAACCGCTTGAGGTAAAGATCCTAGTCTAATGATGAAGAGGGAAGGTCCAAAGTTTAATAGAGAAAATTTCAGTATATGGAAAGATAGAATGAAGATATACATCAGAAGCATGGGTGCTCAACACTGGAGCTATGTTGAGAATTCCTATGTTGACCCTACCAGTACTCTCACCGATGACCAAAAGAGAGAGATGCAGGAGAATGGGCAAGTCATGGAAACCCTAATTAGTAGTTTATCTGACATTGAGTTTATTGATGTCCAAGATAAGGTAAATCCCAAAGAGGTATGGGATACTCTTGAAAATATCTATGGCGGTGATGAGCATGTAAAATAGGCTAAGGAAGAAATCCTTAGAGGGAAGTTTGAAGACATGCAGGTGGTTGAAGGTGAGACCATTCAATAATATGGAATAAGAATCAAAACCGTTGTTGGAGATATCAAGATTGCAGGTGGTAAAATAGAAGATTCCACTATGGTAAGCAAAGTCTTGAGATCCCTATTGCCAGTCTATGCAATAAGGGTTGCTGCTATTCGGGAGCTGAGATCAATAGATAAGACTACGGTATCCCTAGACTCCATCATTGCAAAGTTGACAGCCTATGAGCTAAATAGTTTTGATGGGAGTGCTCAAAAGATTGAATCAGGTTTTAAAGCTTTTACGGTAACATCCAGAAAAGGAAAAGAAGCTAGCACTAGTGGTGAATCAAGACAGAGTAGAGAAATGGATGACGAGGAGATTCTGATGGCATTTGAAGATCTCCTTGCTAAGAAACTTCCTAAAGGAACCAACAAATACAAAGGTAAGCTACCTTTGAAATGCTTTTCTTGTAATCAGATAGGACATATTGTTGTAAACTGTCCTAATGGTGACAACAAGGACAAACCATAAAGGTTGAAGAAATTCAAAGGAGGAGACTGAAGAAATTGTTTTGTGCAGTTGATGAACGTGTCACAGATGAGGAATTAGAGGATGAAGAAAATGAAGATATTGTGTTTGTTGCTGTCAAGGAAGATGTGTCAGACAAGAAGGCTCTTGTCTCTCGGTTTGATAATTCCAATGAGTGGATCATTGACAGTGGTTGTTCTCACCATATGACTGGTGACCAGAGCAAGTTTCTATCCTTGGAAGAGTATGATGGTGGTGTGGTTCGCTTTAGCAATGATGCACCATGTATGGTCAAAGGTAGAGGGTCCATCTCTCTGAATGGAAAGAGTAGTGCTGACAATGTGTACTGGGTTGATGGTCACAGACACAATCTCCTAAGTGTTGCCCAGCGGAATGACAATGGGCTCACTCTGGAATTCAAGAATGGTGAATTGGTGGCCACCAGCATGCAGACCAAAGGTAACCTATTTCAGCTAAATGAAAATATAAGTACATGTCTTATGGCTAAATTTGATGATAGCTGGATATGGCATAGGAGACTCTGCCATGTAAACTTTGATAACATTGTGAAGGCTAGTAAGATCAAGGTAGATAGAGGGTTGCCGATGCTAAGCAAACCAGAAAACACCTTGTGTAGAGAGTGTCAATTGGGGAAAATGTCTTCCTCAACCTTTAAAGGTAAATCTTTCACTGCTGACAATTTGATTGATCTTGTGCATACTGATTTGTGTGGTCCTATGAAAACTAGGAGTGTGCAGGGTGATAGGTACTTCATGATTCTCACTGATGACTGCTCAAGAATGATGTGGGTCACATTCTTGAAAGATAAGTCTGAAGCTTTTGTAAAGTTCAAATCCTTCAGAGCGTTAGTGGAGAAGGAAAGCGGTAAAAGGATCAAGTGCTTGAGAACTGATCAAGGAGGGGAATTCACTTCCAGTGAATTCAAAAAGTACTATGAAGAACATGGCATCAAGAGACAATTGTTTTCCCCCCGGACTCCATAGTAGAATGGCCTAGCAAAGAGGAATAATCAGACTATGGTTGAAGTAGGTAGAACCATGTTGATTCAAGGAAAGGTAGCTCACACCTTTTGGAGAGAAGCGGTGAGCACTGCAGTCTACACAATGAACAGGGTACTCATCAAGAAAGGTAAGGATAAAACTCCTTATGAGTATTGGATCGGTAAGACACCTATGGTTAGCTACGTTAGAGTGTTTGGTAGTAAATTTTACATCAAGAGGAGTGAACACCAGAGAAAATTTGATGCGAAATGTGATGAGGGAATATTCCTAGGATATTCCACCAAGAGCAAAGCTCTTGAGTGTTTCAACAATAGGACTCAGAGAATTATGGAAAGCATCAATGTAAGAGTTGATGAAACCTCTGAGAAAACTAAGGAAATCGGCAGTGAGAAAGCGGTAAATGAACCGGTTGTAACCTTCTGGGAGCTGGTTGTCAGTCAACCAAGTACTAGTAATAGTGTTCCTACACCGGTAGATGTAGATGTTGATACTAATGGAGATGAGGATGAAGAAGAAAAGCAAGAGGAATCCATCAAGAGCATTCCTCGATATGTCAAGCTGAATCATGATCCTAAGCAGATCATAGGAGATAAGGATGCAGGAATCCTTACAAGAAGAAAGGTCAGAGAAAACTCATGTATGATCTCTGAATTTGAGCCTAAATCATTCAAAGAGGCCCATAAAGATGAAGACTAGATCAAGGCAATGGAAGAGGAACTTGACCAGATAGAGAAAAATGGTACATGGTCTTTAGTACCTAGACCGGAGCATAAAAATCTCATTGGTACCAAATGGGTTTTCAGAAATAAGCTGAATGAGGATGGCATAGTGATTAGAAACAAAGCTAGATTAGTGTGCAAAGGATATGCTCAAGAAGAAGAAGAAGACTATGGAGAAACCTTTGCTCCCGTAGCTAGATTGGAAGGAGTCTGTATGCTTCTTGCATATGTAGCTTTTAAAGGTTTCAAAGTATATCAAATGGGTGTAAATCTTGCATTCCTAAATGGTGTACTTGAAGAGGAGGTGTATATTGAGCAACCAGATGGGTTTTCCCTAGCTGAAGATAGTGACATGGTATGTAGGCTACATAAAGCCTTATATGGTCTAAAGTAGGCACCTAGAGCATGGTATGAATGTGTGCATTCCCATGTTGTGAAGATTGGATTTGAGAGAACAAGTGAAGATAGCAATATCTACTTGAAGTCTGAAGGAGATTAGATCCTGATATGTGAGGTATTTGTTGATGACATTATCTTTGGTGGAGATGACAAGATGAGTCATGAGCTTGTAGATGAGATGAAGAAAGAGTTTGAAATGTCACTCATAGGGGAGATTAAATTCTTCATTGGACTGCAGATCCAGCAGATGAAAGATGGAATCTTTATCACTCAGTCCTAGTATGTCAAAGAGGTGTTGAAGACCTTTGGCATGGAAGATAGCAAACCGGTTGGTACTCCAATGGTGACCGGTTGTAAACTATCCAAAGAAGATGACTCAGCATTGGTTGATGAGAAGGAATATCGATCAATGATTGGTAAGTTGCATTATGTAGTGCATAGCAGATTGGATATTGCACATGCAGTTGGCATTACTGCAAGATTCTAGAAAAGCCCAAGAGAATCCCACTTGGTTGCAGTCAAGCAGATTCTTAGGTATCTGAAGGGAACTATTGACTATGGATTCTAGTATCCATATAGAAAGGATTTCAACTTGAAAGTATACACAAATGCTAATTGGGCAGGCAATATAGATGACCAGAAAAGCACAACTAGTGGTGCATTCTTTCTCAATGGTAGACTGGTTTCATGGATGAGTAAGAAGAAGAGTTGTATCTCTTAGTCTACAGCAGAAGCAAAGTATGTTGCAGCTTTCATGAGCTGCACTCAGACAATTTGGATGAAGCATGTATTAAATAGCTTAAAAGTTCCTGTATCTGAACTGGTAAGTATATTTTGTGACAATACTAGTGCAATTAATATCTCCAAGAATCCGGTTTTACATTCTATAACCAAGCACTTTGAGCTTAAGTATCATTTCTTGAGGGAAAAGGTTCAGAACAAAGAGATTGCACTAGAACATGTTTCCAGTCAGGAGTAGTTAGCTGACATATTCACCAAGCCTCTCCCAAAGGCTACATTTATGCACTTAAGAGGTGAATTAGGGGTGTTGCCCCTTCAAGAGATAAACTAAAGGTATATGCTCCACATCAATCAGCTATTGCATAGTCAAACTTTTCTTCAGGATTGATGTGTTGAAGGATGCTACTCCTCAGGGGGAACAACATAATGGAACATAGAAGCTTGTGCCTCCACTTTGACATTGTTGTCAAAGGGGGAGAAGATGTGAAGCAGAGAAGATATCTGCAAAAATTGGGGGAGAAGATGTGAAGCAGAGAGATATCTTTCTATATAGCCATCAATGCCAAAGGGGGAGATTGTTGGCATTATGTGAACCGGTATGAGTTCATAATGACATTGTATGTTGTCATTGATGTCAATATGCTGAAGAGGTGAGAACGGGCATATGTGAGAACCGATATAACACTGTGAACCGACATTTGTGCCAAAGTGAAGCAGTGTGTTTGTTCAAGGTGAATCAGCATATGGTTATGGGAACCGGCACATGGAAGCATTGTATGACTACCAGTTGGTAGTCTCAACTTCAGCGTTTCTGGTTGAAGTGCTTCAAGCCTGTGTGGCTCAACTGGTGACTTTGTGTGATGAGTTAGCATGGTAACAAAGAACAAATCATGTTGCCACGTAAGCCTTGTGCGTGTGAAGGATCTTGCATGAAGGAGATTGTTCCTATCTACCTTGGGAATGTGCGAAGTCTGTAAATGGTGATAACATGTGATGGGTTATCAGCCGCTATGAAATTAGTGGAAAATGGACGATGGAGATTGGATCAAGACTGTTGCATTTAATACAGTGTGATCAACGGTTAGGATCATTTGAATTTTTAAACTAATAGGTTTTAGGGTTTAGGGTTTATGCTACTGACCTATCTGTTTTCCTATAAGGTTGATGTTGTGATTCTTTCTGAGGTTCTTGGCAAAAGTTGTGTGTGTGTATCCAAGAGAAGTGATACGTGATTCTTGCCAGACCAGAGGAGAGAAGTGATACCTGCCGAGTGTAATTGCAGAAGGTGAAGAGGAGCTTAAGCAGATCTGCATTGGCATTAAGTGTTGTTACCAGATCATTGTAATACCTGTTGATCTCTAACCACTTCAATAGTTTAAAAATCCCTTAACAGGGTAGCTTTAACCGACTTGCTGAAAATCCTTTAACATGGTGACTCAAAACCATTGAGTTCTTGAAATCCTCTAACAAGGTAACCTTTAACAGGGTTTAACCCTTAACCGAGTATTCTAGCCATACCTTAATCGGGTGATCCCTAATAGGATCGGTTCCTAATAGAACCGATTGTATCAGTCTTTAACCGGACAAGGCTCCTAATAAAGCAGACTTCTAAAGAGTTCAAAAACAAGCTTGTGGGTATTCATCCCCACCATGGTTTTTCCTAGTTGGGTTTCCATGTGAAAATTATGTGTGTCATGTGTGATGTCCTCTTCATGTGATGCTTTGTTGTTTTCTGTCAAGAGGTGAATCATGTTGATCTAGTTGCTTATATGTATATCTTTGATGGTAGATTACTTGTTCATGCATAAGGGTGAAATGGAAATGAAGTGTTAGGGTATATGAGAAGATAGGTGTCAACCGGTTTATGCTTGTCTCATTTATTCTGAGTTTTGATGGTTGTACTCTGTTTTAGGACCGGTGTTACTGTTTGTCTGTCAATGCACAATGTCTACTGACAAAATGGTTTAAGAGTGTGTTTTTGCCTGTACTGATTCACCCCCCTCTCAGTACTGGTTTGGTACTATCCATTCATCATTGAGTTATCAAGTATCATCTCATATTTTATGTTATCAGATCAAATTTTATCACATTTCAAGTTTATGCTTTATATCTTTCATGTGCCCAATGGAGTAAGGCACTAATCAATGCTTGTAACCGGTTTTGTTTATCATCCTTGTTTTGATTTTAACTGTTGAATCCCTACAAATTTCTTAAATATTAGAATATCATTTGTTAAGTTTTATGTTTCTCTGAAATTTGTCTCACCCATCTCATACTCCACTTTAAGGTTTAGGATCACTGAAGGACTTCCCATCCTTGAGCATTCTCCCTTTCTATTGAGTCCTTTTATGAGATAATCTTCTTTGTTTTTAGTAAATTCCTGGGTATCATTGCAGAGAGCAGGAGATTCAGTGAAGGGATCACCCTCCTGGGTCCTACAGATCCCAACAGATATTGATAGTTGGAGGTGGCTCTCCATAGATATTTGGAGGAATCAGCTTGGTCTCTGCCCAGTGGCAGTGTAAACCCGTCCATTTTTGGGAACCAACACTTTGTTTCAACCTCTTGAGTTTTCTTATATGCAATACCACATGGCTTCTCTACCTCACCAATTGGTGCATCAATCAAAATTTTTTCATAGGCATCAAGAATCTGTGCATCTACCTCATAGCCCATTTCTTTAATCCAAATGTTTTGGGGCTTAACTTCTTCCATGAGAGTCTCATCCTTCTTTACCATAAAGCATATGTGGGTAGAGTATTTTTCTACAATTTTTTCAGGTACCCTTACCTTAGACCTCATAGATTTTTGAAATGCCTTAAAATACCCCCATACCTTATCATCTCTTTGGATTCCTAATGCAACAATTGACTATTTCAATTGTCTTCCTATTGGAATGTCAAAATCTCATTGCCTCTTACCAGAACCTGGTGTATCATTCAGGAAATATAACATTAGGCAAACTAACAAGTTCCCATACTAGAAAGTACCCTTCTTCTCACCCTTAATCTTCCCTAATTTATTAACAACTCACCAAGCATCCAACCACATAGATCTAACTTTACATTATCTCTCACCATTTTGTATGCAGCCAAAATACATGAACTGGAAACAGAATTCAGTCGGTTTGACTGAGTTACCTTATACCCGATGATCATGCTACCAAATTTGATGTCTGTGTCGGTGATAGTCACTTTCATGGATCTTTTGTCAAATGTCATGCCGGTGATCTTCCTTGTGAAAACATTTGAAACTTTCTTGTATGGATGTTGCCCAACTGATGGCAAGCTAGTGATTTCTCGGCTGGCTTCCAAATTCTCCCATTAGCTCACTCATATACATGTCCTTGAATTTTGAAGTTCCCAAGTCCTTGATATGATAGTGAATATATGCCCTAACATCCTCTACATACACAACTCCCTTTGGAATGCAAGAAAATGCTCCAACTGACTCTTCCAGGGTAGCCACATGTGGATACCACTTGAAAATCAGCTTGGGGCAGTCCTTGACCTCTACTATAGTTGGTTTTGCAACAAAAAATGGAATAGAAGATGATCTCACTTCCATGTTTAAAGATAAATACCTTTTGATTGCTCTCGGTGAAAACCTTCAACAAATTCTTCTAGACATCAGTGAAATTGCTCAAGAAAAAATTTGATTGCTCTAAATTACCTTTGATCACACTTAGTCACTCTGAATCGCTCTAAAATCAGCCTGAATGAAGGGTGATTAACAATGAAGTGTATTCGACCTTTGAACCTTTACTTAAAAACCTAATCTTCCATTGACGTAAATGACTACCGTTGAAAGATACCAGATCTCGCTTAGAACATATCCATGCCAGATTCCTCTCCAATATCTGGAACATCTTCTAGAACCTCTTCCCGAGGCATATGCAGCATCTTCATGAATTTTGCCTACCCCTAAGGCATGTGCCTTAGATATCGGATGAGCTTCCTCCCGGTGCAGGAGCAACCTCTTCTACTAGATAAGTAATGGAGACATTTCCATCTAATGATTGTTCTTCAGTCTTCCTAACCCATCTCTAAGTATGATCTTGTCAGATTTCACTAACCTTCTCTTTTCCTTTTTCATTTGATCCTCTATTACTAACTAGTAGATTTCTGCTTCTACAGAACTTAGCAATATGTCCAACTTCATTACATGCATAACATGTAACATTGTTCTTTTGAATTGCTTTGCTAAAACTGGTGAAATTTATTGACCTGCACTGATTAGCCATATGTCCAAATTTTCCACAAGCATAACATTTAACATTCATCCTGCAATCTTATGTCTTATGACCAACCTTATTCCATTTAGAATATTTATCGGGAGCAGAAACAGGGTTCTAATTTACTCTGTTTCTACATTGCCTAGCCATGTGACCAAATCTATTGCAAATAAAACATCTACCATTGAATTTATAAGCATTGAATTGTCTTCTCGGTGCCTTATGGTTTTGATCTTCATTAGCAATACCGAAACTTTGTCCTTGCTCAAATCCAAGTCTACTGGAATCTCCAATCTACCTTTGTCTCTTCAATAACTCATCAAGATGTGTTGAGCTGATCTTTAATTTTTCTTTTTACTCACTTGTAGTAGTTAAATATTCTCTTAATATTATCATTTGTCTCTCAAGATCTTGCTCATTATTTTGAAACTGTACCAAATCAGTTCTTAACATATCATTTTCATGAACAAATCTACCACATTCTTCAAATTTGTTCTTCAGGGATACAACAAGATTTTCTTCCTTTATCTTTCTGTACTCAATCTCCCTAGACATCCTCATAGTTATAACTTGCATTTCATTCTTCATAACCATGTTCTGGTGACTCAATTTTTAACATTGTTCCTTAAGTGCATCTTTCTCTTCATCATCCTAATTTTGCAAAAGTTCCTTCCTTCTAGCTTGAATAGATGATAGCCTCTCTTGTAGGACAAGAATGAATTCCTTAGTAGAATTCAATTCATCTTGTAGAATTAAGTTCTTAAACCTTTCAGCATTATAATCTTCAAGTGCCATCTCAAGTTGCTTCTCCAAAGCCATATTCATGGATTCTGGTTTTTATGGATCTTCCTCAAGCTGTTAAACTTCCTCTGAGACACGAGGCTTTGATACCAATTGTTGGAAACCAATAACACTAAGAGGGGGGGTGAATCGGTGTTATACCAAAATATTAAGTTTTAGCCTTATTAAAATATGCATACACCAACCGATATAGCGGTACATACAAAATTGAAAGAAGTAAAACAACCAATAAGCCAAACACATAAATGAGAATCATAACACACAGATTTATATGTGGAAATCCTCAAAGAGAAAAAACCGTGATGGGATTTGTGACCCACAATATCAATCCACTGGCCATATGAAGAGATATTACGAAATATGAGGATCCTGTACTTGCAGGAAGGCTTACAGCCTAGAGCACACTGCTCAATCACAATAGGAGCCTCACAGACTACATAAAATTCTAGACTACAATCTAGAGAGGTGTGAACTACTAAAATAACATCTTCTATGCCAAAATACAGTTCTGGTTTAAGCTCTGTCTGTTCTGGTTTGAATCCCTAAACCTCTTTACCATAATAACCCTTACAATAATTTCCTGACATACATAATCTCTCTGAATAATTTCGCATCTTATTACATTTACATATCCATCACCATGTATCTATATCAAAATGATCTAATCTTAACTGACCTATATACCCTATACAACTTTTTATGCCTTATGTTGGCTTACAAAGATATATACAATATCAAATTACATGTCGACCAGATAACATAAATGTATAAACATTAAAACAAATTGTTGATACCAGATCAAGGATATGTCGACCTCCAATACCGATAACCTCTACTATACCATGTCGGCTTGCATTGCCAGTGACCAAAGAGATCCTATGTCCTACCGATGTTGGTGCCAGTGTAGAATTTGTGAAGTGTCTTCCGGTATACCATAGAACCAAAACATGAAGCCGGAACACAAAATCATGCTGCCATGAATGCCAACATAGTGAAACCAACCAATAGAGTGTCAATTGCCAATATCATGCAATCAAGAAAGTAATATTTTAATCTACAAAATAAGAAAAGAAAAACACTCTATTTTAAATGTGCTACAACAATAATCATATGCGCCAAAACAAAAATCAAAAGCGCTACTCAATTTATCAAATGTACAAATTTAAACGTTAAAAATGCTACAGTATCCTTCACTTGCGTTAAAACCCTATCAAAAGCACTAAAAGATTAATCAAATGTGCAACAATGCACATCAAATGCACAATGGAAAAAATCAAAAGCGCAAAAAGAATAATCAAAAGTGTAAAAAGACACTAATTGTGCTAAAAGACATCAAAACCGCCAAAAATCACAAAATCAGAATCTAACGGTTGAAAAATCCACTCACCCACTGTTGGCCGATCAAATAGATGAACCTTCTTAAATTGAATCTTGTGGTAAGGTGGCACCATCTTTCTTCAAATTATTTCTCTCTCAAATGCTCAAATCACTAAAATCCAAATGTGCAAATGAGTGAAAAAGATAACCCTAGTGGTACCATGGTGGATATGTGGGGTATGTTATGTAATCAAATTTGCATTGATAATAAAAAAAATTGTCAAGACCAATTTCAAATTGAAAAATTAGAAGAAAAAAAATGAAAAAAATTGAGAAACAAAATTTAAAAACAAAATCATAAAAATAAAAAAAATTCCTCAATTGATCTCCCAAGGGGTCATCCATCCATAATCAAAAATTGAATCTAGGGCAACCAAATTAAATTTTTCTTTGAAACAACATGTCAAAAACACATTGTCTCAAAGAGGGGAAAAATGTATACACCTAAAATTGGCTTGAGAAAATTAATTAAATACATGCTATTTAATTAATACCTAATTCCTCTATCTATAAATAAATTCTTTAATTTATTTATACGAATCATGACATTTATTCTTCTTATCCTAAAATCATTTCCACATCATTCACCAACTCATCTCATCATGCCACATCAACATGTGTCTCATATAATTGTAATACCCTAAAATTGGTCATCTAAACCATGGGCCCCTAATCTCAACGACATCACCAAGGTCCTAACCAAAGGCAATTAAATCAATCTTGAGCACATTATTAATTCTTTAATCATCAAATATCACATGGCAAATCAACTACTCAATATTAATTAAATATTTATTTAATTAATCAAATCATTTTCAATAATATCATTTTGATCAATTATCCCATTTTAATTTATTAAATATCCTTGCATATTTAATTAATTAATAAATTTGTCATTCAATCATGCAAAAAAGATTAATTTATTACAAAAGATGAATTAATTTATTACAAAGAGTTGAATTGAAAATAAAACAAAAAGAATTGAATTGAGAGAGAAATCAAACTTACGGAGTTTGACATTGAATATGTGGAACGCAAAGCCATAAAAGGATAGGTAATTGCTGATCAACTTGCTGAAGCTCCACTTGAGGATACTCAACCACTACACATCGAGTTCCCAGATGAATCAATAATGCATCTTACTCAAAAACCCTGGAAGATGTTCTTCGATAATTCCTTTAATCAAAATGGTTTAGGTGCTGGCATATTATTTATTACTCCTCAGAAGTATTCAATCCCAAAGTCTTACAAGATTTTGTTTCCCTACACAAACAATATTGTAGAATATGAAGTTTTGGTGAATGGAATAAAACTAGCTATTGAATGGAATGTTGCTGAATTACATATCTATGGAGATTCTTAGCTAGTCATCAATCAAATCAACAATACATATCAGAATCGAGATGAGAAATTGATGCCTTACAAGAGGATGGTGGATGATATCAAGAAGTACTTTGCTTGTGTATCATTCCAACAGATTCCTAGATCAGCGAATAGAGAAGCAAATGCTATGGCCACCTTGGCATCTATACCTGAGTTACAGGAGTCCAATTTTCACTTTGATTTCCTGTTGGAAGAGTTATATTACCCCGCTTATGATTCTCCTGAGACCCAAATAGTCTGTTCTATTATTGGACATGACTCATCCCGATATAGCCACATCTATTCCTATCTATGCAATCAAATTATCCCTGAAAAACCTTACACGTAATGAGAAAAGAAACCTAACTCGAAATGCTTCATGGTATGTTATCATAGCTAATGATTTATTTAGACGAGGTTTGGACGCCACATTGCTTAGATGTCTAGAAACTGAAGAATCTAAACGTACATTATCAAAAGTCCATGAAGGTATTTATGGATCTCATTCGAATGGTTTTAGTTTAGCTCAGAAACTATTATGGGCTGGCTACTATTGGCCAGACATGGAAAAAGATGCCATTAAATTTGATAAGACTTGTGAGAAATGTCAGCTTCATGGAAATCTCATACATGCCCCAGCAAGGGACCTCATACCATTTATAACACACTGGCCTTTTCAATAATGGGCCTTTGATCTCATTAGTCCGATATATCCGACTTCATCCAACGGACATAAATTCATCATAACCGCCACTGAGTATTTCACCAAGTGGGTAGAGGCAGTTCTCCTCATCAAAGCAACTAGTAAACAAGTTTCCTTGTTCATCCTAAACTATATCATTTGCAGGTATGGGATACCTTCGTCCATTGTGATTGATAATGGAGGACAATTCAAGAGTAAAGATCTGGACAAGCTTTGTGAGAAATTCAAAATAAAGCAACACTGGTCATCAGTCTATTACCCTCAAGGTAATGGACAAGCTGAGGCATCTAACAAAAACCTACTGACTATTTTGCACAGATCAATGAACAAGTCTGGGAAGGATTGGCATCTGTCGCTCAATCCTACACTATGGGCTTATAGAAGAAGTATCATAACACCTACTGGGGCTACACCTTTCTCTTTGGTGTACGGGTTTGAAGTAGTATTACCTATTGAAGTAGAAATACCGTCTCTAAGAGTTTCGTTGCAAGGTCTTGTTACCAATGAAGATCATAGAATATC
The DNA here is from genome assembly GCF_030272615.1 of Cryptomeria japonica. Taxonomy (NCBI): domain Eukaryota; kingdom Viridiplantae; phylum Streptophyta; class Pinopsida; order Cupressales; family Cupressaceae; genus Cryptomeria; species Cryptomeria japonica. The sequence goes on along the minus strand of NC_081414.1, from coordinate 549,321,186 downwards.
TAGATTGCAAGAACTCAAATTGCTGGATGAGTGTCAGCAAGTGGCGTTTGATCATCTTAGAGTGTATCAAAAGAGAATGTCTAGAGGATATAACAAGAAGGTTCGACAAAGAGAATTTCAAGTTGGTGACCTAGTTCTGAGAGAAAATCCAAAAAATCAATAGTTTCGCGACAATAAAGGGAAGTTTGAACCCAACTGGTTGGGTCCCTATATTGTTATTGCAGAATACGGGTCTGGTGCCTATCAACTCTCAAACACGGAAGGAGAACAGCTCCATGAACTGATTAACACCATCCACTTGAAGAAATTCTTTGCTTAGCATTCTCTGCTCCAGCAAACATGTACAGCTGAAAAAAAGTCCTGAAAAAAAATCCTAAATATATATATATATATAAAGAGAGAAATTGCCCTAGTGAAAACCTGGTAAACAGGAACCTTGGTTAAAAAAAAATGAATGTCTCCCAAGTAGGTGAAAACCTAGCAAATAGGTGCCTCTTGTACTCAAGCGCTCCATCTATCAATGCAACGTTGGCATTTCCCGCTTTCATGCATCTTTTGCTTTCGCTTGTACATATTTTCAGTCACTTTTGTGACATCCTAGGTCATTGGAACCCTCATGACTTGAAATTGATCAACGTCCTAGTCTTAGGTTACTCGACAGAGCACATTACATATCCTAAGCAGTGTCAACCAAGTCATTCTTCCATCAATGAAACCTGGTCATCCACTCTGAGTCAGTCACTGGTCTCCTAACTACCAAAGAGTTTATCAGTGAGTTCACAAGCAAAACAACATAACGGAAAACAATCACTAAACAGTTTGAGCTATGAATGAAAATTTTCTTTGTATGTTGTCTTTTATATTGATTTTCAATTATTGTCCCTCTAAGTAACTCGAGGAAGTCTATTGTGACTAAGAGGAGCAAGGATTGGGGGCATAATATTTTCTTTGTTTTTTGCTTGTAGGAATGATCCTGATGATCTGGAAACATATAAATTAGCTGGGTGTCTGTGATAAGAGCCTTCACATCAAGGTGAAATCGCCTCACATACCTCGACTCTACTTATTTGTATGCTACAAGGAGGTCCATATCATTTCTTTGTTTGTTTTGAGGGAATTTCTTTATGATGCAATTCGGGTCCCTGCGAAATCTATCCAAGGATATGAACGAAAAAAGGGTCATTGCGGACAAGATAATTAATATTGCACATTGAAAAAGAAAGGAACTCTAACCTGCCTATTGTGTTTGTTATGCTCGGTGATGAATCTTAAGTATTTTAAATCCAGTGACTAGGTTTAGGTTGCATTTCGCATATCATTTTGCATTTCATTCTGCATTTTTGTGAATTTAGAGTGATTTCGAGATGATAATAATTTCTTTATCTTCTGAAGGAGAGCTGAAAGCATCATCATTTCTTACGCTAAGTGGTCTATTTATCATTATTTCTCCGATCGAGTACTTGTGTTTTGAGATGTTTAGTTGCATACATAACATTTCATTTAGCTTCATACATTTTATTATTACTTGTTTGCAATATCATTTATTTGCATATAAAAGAAACAAAAATACACATCCATAATCATTTGCATTACATACATTCATATGGAAAAGAAATGCATACATATAGAATAAACAATATAAGAGACATCTCATAAACGAATCAACACAAGTACGATGAAGTCAAATCGGATCTCGTGTATATATATAATTTCAAGTATAAGAGTACAAAATGATGTCCAATTACATATACAAACTCCCATCGAAGCAAGAATTGTATAGGCTACAAAAAATGGGTGTCTAAAAAATATATATATATATCTGAGCTACAAAAAAAAAAAAAAAATCATCTAGCTGGTGCCCTCTCCCTCATCGCCTGGTGGAGGAGGAGGAGCCTGATGTTCCGGATCCTGTCAAGGTGCTCGTGCTCCCTCTAATCTAGCCATATACTGCGAATAGGGTTGCACCTGTTGTGCCACAGGAACTGTGACACTATATGCTGCCACATTATATGTTGCCCTACTGCTCTGGAGAAGAACCTCCTGTCATAGAGACTCTATCTCTACTCTCGACTCTTCTCTCAATGCTATGATCTGGCGATCACGCTCGACCCTCACCTCGACCAGCTGTCGGTCTCACTCTGCCAGCTGAGTCTAAGTCACTGTCAACCATGACTGTAGCTCTGCAAGACGTGCTCTCATCAACCATCTCGTGTCAGCCCCGTGCTCTCTCGCAGGCTATCCACCACCATCTCCACCTGTGGCTCCACTCTTCTCATCCCGCCGCTGCCAGACCTGCTTTGGAGCTGCTCACTCCTTCTCTCTACCACCCAACCTTACGCCTACTCTCCCAAGGGATCCACCCTCACCCCTCTACTATCCAACATCAGCTGGCACCCTACTGCTACTAGCACCAAGATCACCACCAGTCCATCATGGAGCCTCTGATCTCTATGCCTGTCCCTATGCCAGTGCGGGGGCATCATCCTCCACATCTTCAATATGAGGAGTCTGCTCTCCTGGATCTATAAATTGAGGGAACAGATGCTGCTGAAAGTAATCCCTATACTGGGGCAATACCCTTGCATCCGCTACATCCTCCAAGTAATCCCATCTCAGGCAATGTAAACCTCTTAGCTCCTGCATAGCCAAAGCATATGACAACCGTGGAGACCATCCCTGCCTCTCCTCATCAACATAGCGAGCATACGCTGTATACTCCTACGAGATCCCCTAAGGCCGATTGTACTACCTCATAACTCGTGAAATGACAAATCGCTCCATAATAGTCTGTGATCTCCCGATCAATGGGCATGTCACAAAAAGGTCCCTACGAACCCTCCACCAGTCATCCCACAACTCCAATCCTCTATATGGTCTCTAGACAACTACTATAAGGTCATCGAGCTGTCATCACCAAAAATTTGTCTTGCCCAGATGGGGCTGTGTGATATATCTGACATACCTATAAATGATCAGTTGCCCAAGCTCTCTACTATCATCTACAATCGATTGACAAATGGGAAGGTTCTCCCAATCCCACACCTGTAAAATGTATACACCCGTGGCCATGCTCTACCCATCTCTATAAACAATCTCATGCATCTCCCGATACATGTGGGCCAATAAACAAGAGCCCTAGCCAAGTCTCTGAGGGGTCTCTATCAACCTCTCTAGCATTCGACCCCATCCGCTCTGGAAACCCTGCTACCCTCTGTCCGGCACCAAGAAGCAACCAATGAACCCTGCTAGAACACATGCTAGGGGATACTCCTCACTATACCTGGTCATAAGTATGTCCCAACTCATGGAACGAGTCAAAATGTTTGGGTCCCTAAATACGTTCCTAAGTGCCTGTAGTCCAGGTAACAACGTGGTATCATAATCCACCTTATCCCCAACAAAAGGGATACGAAGGATCCTGTACATATCCTCGGGAGTGATAGTCAACTCCCCAACTGGCAAATGAAATGTATTCTGCTCTGAATGAAAATGCTTAACCAATGTCGTGAGCATTCCGTGGTTCACACGGATATCAGGTAATCACAATAGATGAGTCAAGCCGCATAAATCAACATGAGCCTACTCAACCTCAAATAAATGATGAACTAATGCCATCATAGGTGGATATACACATCTGAAGAGCATAGGAGGTAATGGAACCTACAAAAACCCAACAACGATCATTAGAAAACATTCCAAATGAGCCTACAAGAGAAGTTAAACATTATGCAAATCCAACCAAGTCAAATGCAAAACCAAAATTTCATGTTTATACTTTTAAAAATGATCACTATCTTTCAAATGACAAAAGACAGTCAAGAAACATCTCGTATGAGTCAGGAATGGCTTTCATACGAGAAAACAGCCTCAAATGATAAACTTTTACACATCGCACGACAAAATGGTCTTTTAACAGACCTGTCGTATGACACGAGGGTGGACCCCATATGACAAAACTAGTAGGCTCAAATGAAAAAAGGCTTTTTACCAGTTTCTCATACGAGACAGGATCCTATCTCGCATGATAAACCAAGACACCTGACCCAAAACTCGTGAAAAACTTCAAAAAAGCATAAAAAAATTCAAAATTGGAAACATAAAGAGGCTTAAGATCGATCACTTAACACTGGCTCATAGTTTTGGGGTCGATTATGTCTTCTTTAGTGCTCAAATCGATGCTAACGAGTAGGGACCACCATTTTTCTCGCAGAAGGCTTTTTGAATTTTCAAACTTGGAGGGTTAAAATGATTTGAAAATGACACTTTCGTCCCATATATAGCCTAAAACCTAATTTTTTGACTTGCTCCAATGGTTATGAAAATTGTACCCTTAGCTAATTTGCCTACTCTGATTCCTTTTTCGGGATTGAAATCAAAATTTGAGATCATTTTGCTAGTCAATTTCACAATTTTGACCACTTAGCACTCTTTTCATCAAATGCTCATTCTTTCTTCAAATTACGCTCAATTTCAATGCTGAATCTTAATTCAATTTCATTCTACACATCAACATTTTGATCAACTCTATGCTCAATTTCTCATCAATCATTGCTGAAATATTTCAAAAAATCCTCAGAATCAATTTGTACTCAACTAACTTATTTTCGCCACACAATTGCCTATAGGGGGCATACTCACGACCTTATGACTTCACATCTCACAAGTCGAGAAAATTTTTCAAATCTTCATAAAAAATCGAGCAAAACCTTTTCAATTAAAGAAAATCAATCCTTATTGCTAAGGGGAATCTCAGCTTCATCGCTTCACATCAAGTTGAGATCTCTCAATCATCTGAATTAATCTCTTAATGTTAATCAGTTTCATCGCTTCAAATCAAGTTGATTATTCATTTAAACTCAATCAAAATTTTCAAGAGTATCTTTGATCACACTAAATCTAAGCAGGTGTTCAGTATTCGTTTCTTGGTCAAGCTGAACGGTTCATTCTTCGCTCATTGTGTCTTGATCAATCAAGTTCAAGATCAATTTTTATCATCACTCACTGTTTCTAAGATCAATCAAGTTCTAGATCAGTAAGATCTGCTTCTTGATCCATCAAGTACAAGTTCGGTATCTTTGTTTTCTATCGTTCCTCAATTCAATCAAGTTCGGGATAGGTATCACTTTAATCAGACTTCATTCAGCTTTGTCGCTTCGAATCAAGCTAAACACCTTGCTTTTCATCTAGTTCGTGATCAATCAAGTTCAGAACTGGCATTTCCTAGACATCACACATTCTTTGAACCAATGCGCTGCTCGCACATTAATTCAAAGAGGGGCAAATGTAATACCCTAAAATTGGTCATCTAAACCATGGGCCCTAATCTCAACGACATCACCAAGGTCCTAACCAAAGGCAATTAAATCAATCTTGAGCACATTATTAATTCTTTAATCATCAAATATCACATGGCAAATCAACAACTCAATATTAATTAAATATTTATTTAATTAATCAAATCAGTTCCAATAATATCATTTTGATCAATTATCCCATTTAATTTATTAAATATCCTTGCATATTTAATTAATTAATAAATTTGCCATTCAATCATGCAAAAAGGATTAATTTATTACAAAAGATGAATTAATTTATTACAAAGAGTTGAATTGAAAATAAAACAAAAAGAATTGAATTGAGAGAGAAATCAAACTTGAGATATTATTTCTTTTTCTAAATTTAAAGCTTGAAATCAGCAAAGCAATTTAATTGAATTATTGAATTATTCTCTAAAATTGGAACTCAAAGCTTTTCAGAAAAAAGAAGTTCAGTTGCATTAAAAAGACCTTTTTCTTGAATAAATCAAATATGTGCATGGAATTATCTATTTTTATTAGATATGCATGGAATTAATTTATTATTATTTTCCAATGCAACTTGGACTTCTAATTTGAATGCATTTCAATTAAACTATAATTGGAATCTATCTCAAGTTTAACTGAACATGATTTCTCAATTATTTCAATTAATCCAAAATTAACCTTTTTCATCATCTCTCTTGTGGTTCTCTATAAATTCAGTCTTCAGCTCTCATTCCAATTTACCCTAGAGATCTTGGAGAACATGCTTGGAGATTATTATCACGCTAATTTCACTCTAGAGTCATTGAAGATTATTGTGCTTTTTAGATTATTTGCATCCATTTTCCATTCATTTTTGCTTGCATCCATTGTTTCTTGAATTGATTATTGCTTGAATTATTTATTCATCTTGCATCCATATAGTTAATATCATATAGATTAAATCCTTTGTCTTGGTGTAGTCCAGTCACTGGTATTGCTTATAAAAATCTAAGAGCAATCTTATACTCGCATCTTTTAGAAGGGAATTGGTCATTTTGCTATGGTTTATTACTTATCGATTATTGATTACTAACCATGCATATAATGACTTAATTGAAGTGTTGTGCTTGCAGCTGCAGGTTCACTTTTTCACACACACAATAATTAAATATTCTCAAATACTTAATTGCTCAAATATCTTCTACAAATTGAAGAGACACATGGCATCACAACCAATTGGGAGGAAACTTGGCATTCCCTTCTCCATTCTCCACATAGCACTTGGTTCCTCTTAAGGAAACATGATCCACTTTTCTCTCCAACTTCTTCATCTCCAACCCTTCATCTTCTAAACTCGAATGTTGACCATCCATCTTTGCCACCTAGGACATGAGCCTTGGAGAATCTATAAATAAACTTTCATTTGCATAAATCAAGGTCTAGAAGGAGTTATGAATAATAGAGAGAATTAAGTATTTCCAACATTTTTAGCAATCTTTGAGCTTTTTGCATAGCATAGCATAGCTTGCATCATCTATCATAGATCAAGGAAGCATTCTAGCATAATGTAGATCAAATTTCATATCATCTAGATTAATATCATACATTGTAGGAAGAATTTCTTGCATTTGTATTCAATCTTGTTCTTTAGGTTGTCATTTTGAAAGCCACAAGTGCATAAATCAGAGAGCTAATATGGCTTGAGAAATCCTTGGAGACAAAGGACAATGAGACATTCAAAAGAGTTTCTCTTAAATTTTCTTTCAATTTAGTCTCATTGGGGTATTTAAAGTTTTTAATTTGATTGACTCACATTTTGGTACAAGTATCATAAAAATAACATGTGACAATGAATGGTATATTTCCTATGATCATTTCAAATAACATTCAAGATCCTATTACGTTGCTCCTCACTATGTGACATTGTTAGCTTCCTTATTGGGGGCTCATTGTCATTCATCATGATACAATTTTAGGTTAATTACTAGACCTACGTTTCACCTAAGGCAAACCCCCATCAACAAACCTATTTCCTTCTTCCTTTGCATAGGGAATTATCTCAGGAGCTATGAGAAAAGAATCTATTAATGTAGTCGATGATGAAAAGACTCAGCTTTTAAAGACATGAAAAGTGGAGGACCAAGACAATTGGTTCCCCTTAGTCATAGGAATTTCTAACAACCTTCTGAAAGTGGATTATGTGTGTCTGTGTCATCCTAATCTTGTTGGAATCAAGGAACACTGAGAGGGGGGGTGAATCAGTGTTCAACAATTTTTAACATTCTTATTATGCCATTTAAACCACTTAATGCAAATGAATACAAGTAGAATGTAGAAACACAAAGAAAATAACCACAACATTATAACACCGGGATTTTTACGTGGAAAACTAGTTAAGGGAAAAATCACAATGGGATTGGAACCCACAATATTAATATACCTTGTTAGAAGTATAATAATATCACATGAGGGGAATGCACATGCATTCATGCACACTGCCTAGAGCTTACAGCTCAAATTATAATAAGGGATACAACCCCAGAAGGCTTATTGCCTTACAAAATGATTACAAATAATACTTGGAATGTCTGAACTAATAAACAACATCTACAAATGTCAAAATACAGTTTCAGTTAAGCATAAAATACTTTATCTTACTCTGCTATGTTCTATTGTTTTGCATTATACTAGACCACAAATCCTTCACTTGCAAACATGAAACTATGAACAATCACTCATACACACTTTCAACACAACCACCGATATAAAAAATGATCATATCAATCGATCTTATATATCCACAACATCAATTTAGCTCTTCTTCATGTTGGCCCAAAAATATGTAACACACAAATAAAACATGTTACCCAAGTCATCTCAATCCAATCCAAAACAATCATGCAGACCAAAAAAGAATTGTCCATATGCTTCCCATATGTTGGATTAACATTCTCAAACATGCACACAATCACCAAAATTACTCCGCATGATGTGCACAATGAATATCCACACGTTACTACTGATGAGTATTGTACTAACCAAAAACCTATATACTGGATCCTCCAACTCACTCAAAACTCAACATCAGAGGCCATAAACCTATACTAAGGTAGATTGCACATCCACAATACTTCCCCAAGATTCGCAACACTAAATACACAACACAAATGATCTGTCAACCAAATTACTGTACATTATCGGATGTTCTATTTTATCTCACCGAACCTTAATCTCTCTTCTGGTATGAATGAATCATGAACTGTGGATTGAATATCTGACTCTAATTGTCATAAATGACAATATTTGAACAAAAAAACAATGTCTATTGCCACTAATCTCCCCCTTTGGCATTGATGGCAACACTTATTGAAAAATGACTAAGTGTCGAAACAAAGCCAAAATAATGTACACTGCAACAAGAATATATCAACTGAACTCCAAGAATTAGAAAGTCCCCCTAAGATCAACATTTTGCACTCCTCTATACTCCCCCTTTGACATCAATGGAAAAGGTAGGGTTCCAAAAACCAAAAATGCTTATTTACATATGTACACGCAATCTTTACTCACAAAAATTTGAAGATATCTACATAATAGTTGTTCAATGTAACTAGATGTCTATTCCAACCATTCTTTAAACTCTCCAACATTATTATAAGGCCAATGAAAAGGTAGGCTTGTACCTCTGCAGTCTTTGGCTCTTCCAGATCACTATTTCCTAGAGCATCTTGAGTATCCTTAAGAGCACTGAGCATAATATCTAACTTGGGAGTAATGCAACTCCAAAGTTCTCCAATTATTCTCTCATTTTCACGATTCAAGCTTCTAATTTCCTCAAGAAATGATATCACTTGATCTTCATGACTTCTCAAAGAAACTGATAGGGGATCAACCAACATAGATATGCATACTAGCTCATCCTCATTTTCCTTAGACTTCTTCTCAAAATCCTCGGTGAACCTTTTCAAAGATAGGCATGATTTGTACAAGTTTCCACCTTCAGATATTGCATCTTGCATACTCTTTGCACAAGAATCTAATGTGACTCTGTCTTTTGCAATCATCTTTTTCAAAGTCCAGAGCCTCTTTGTATCAAGTTCATTATTGACCTTCTCCTCAGCAGATTTCTCAAAATATTCAAAGTGACTATCCACGGAGTTGATTAGACTCTAAAACTACTCAGATGGTGTGTCTGATTAATCCTTCTGAAATGAAGGCATTAATTTATCTAACATATTAGATGCCTGGGTTAGAAACATTTTGTCCTCTATACGTAACTTCAAAAATTGTCATTGGCCTTTTCTTGGGAAAATGATGCTAACTGAAGCTTCCAAATGGGGGACAAAGAGGCGAGGTTATTAGGACCTTGGATAAATTTTGGATCATCAATTGTTTTCTTTCCCTTCATTGGCTCTGCAGTGTCTCTTTCTCCCAAAATGGTTTCCTGGTTTACCTTAATCTGCACTTTCTCTGTAACCTTCTCTATAGTGTCTACCGGAGGATTCTCAATCTCATCTACTTTGTCTGCTTCCACTTCACCGTTGTCAATAGCATCCTCAAATATAACATTTTTCAACACATTTACTCCACCTTGATCATTAAATAGTACTTCCGGAATAGAAGTATCATCCTTTGTCTTCTCAATTTCCTGAGATGGCATGTTTTGTGCTTCTAGATGAGTATCATTTTGTCCTTTTTCTAGATTAACTTCATACTAGTTCTCTAACAAAACTTTTGTCAAAATTGTCTCAGTTTCCTTACTAACTTCATCAACTTTTCCAATCATGATTTTATTCATTCTGGTCTTATTCCTAAACTCATGCTTAGCTAACTTAGGTATTCTTGCAATCTCTTCCTTAGAAATCACAAAGCATAAATTAACTAATACATATTATTTTAATCTTGTATGTGGGAAAAGCAGGTCGATAGAACTCAAAATGTGGAAAATGGAGCTCTATGGAGCCTTGCTCACACACCCACAAGACTTCTTGGTGCAAGCTATGGAGTTATGAAGTATAACTCAGCTTCCAAAGGATGGTTCCATGGTTCTCTATCTTGCACGGTCCATCAAACCAATGTTTTGCTCTCAGATCATTGAGCAAAATGGTTTAGGGATGGCAAATGCAAGAACAAGGGATGCTTTTGTTGATTTTAATATGAGATGCATCCTAATCTATGCATGATTCTAGAAATGCAATAAACTAACTATAAGATGACAAGATTAGTAAACAAATACTATAGGTGTGTTTCTGTTCTTGACATTCCCATGCCTTGCGGATTGTTTCTGCTGACTCAAATAGTGCTTCCTGCCAGGATTCTTCTTTGTACTTCTTCTTTGCTTTCCATTGAGGTTTTGCAGTTATGCGTGGTGGCTTTCTTAGTAGGAAAGTGATCTTACAACCCAACCCTATTTTGTCTCTACTGGGCTGTGAAGGAAGATCTATGGGTTCAGTGACTCCTTTGTGTTTCCCAATAGGTCCATTACCATCATATCCCATTTGTTGCATGATTAAGTATCCTTTTCCATATAGGTGTGTTGGTAGAACAATGTCCAAAGCAGCTGCTCTATTATCTTCTTCCTCATCTTTGTATAACCAGCTAAGAATGTCTGTATCTTCTGATTTATGTGCTAGAGTGCCCAATTGGATGAAGGTACCATCAAATTTGGTGATGAGCTGAGTTACCAGATGTGTTGATGTAGTAGGTAATCCATGAGATCTAGGTGATGTTGGTAATTTGGCCAAACATAGGGGTTCCAAAGTGTATTCTCCCATACCTTGGTCTTTGATTTGCATTTGCTCCTTGAAATCTCCTGATAATGAGTCGGGCTTTGCTGTTTGTAGATCTGATGTTGAGGATCTCTGCTTTTCTCTATTATGAGGAACTAAACTATCCTGGGCTACCCCCATTGTGTTGCAATGTTGAAAGGGGTTGTGATCAGCAGATATGGAGATCTCTTGTCCATCATAAAGAAATTTGACACACTGGTGATACATAGAAGGCACTGCTTACATTTCATGTATCCAGGGTCGCCCTAACAAAATATTGTAGGTGAGATCTATGTCTAAGACCTGACACGTAGTATCCTTTTGCACTAGTCCAACTTGAATGGGTAACATCACGGTTCCTTTAGATGACCTTTCCTCATCATCATATGCCTTTATGGTAATCATCTTACGAGGATCAATAGATTCTTCTGAGAAGCCTAATGCATGGATAAGCTTTAAAGTACATATATTAAGTCCAACTCCTCCATCTATTAAGACTCTTTTTACTTGGTGTTTATAAATGATGACTTCAATATGGAGAGGAGTGTTATGTGGATGACTTAAGGAAGTATTATCATATTCTGAGAAGGTGAGGTTATGAGGTCCTGTCATATGGGCGACCATGGCTTGAAATCTGTCTGTATCCAGATCTTGAGGTACATTGGTTTCCAATAGCACTTGTTCCAATATGTTTTTGTGTTTGGGTGATAGTTTTAGCAATTCTAGTATGGATATCTGAGCAGGAGTTTTGCGTAGTTGGCTAACCAAGTCATATTGGACCTTTGGTGTAGTAGTTGTAGGCGCGGTATGTCCTTTTAAGACATATTTCTAAGTTCGGGTTGTTACATTGACAGATTCATGATCACGCTGATCTCGGATGGTGATGAAGTTTACCTGATGATCTTCAGCTGATATGTGATTGATAGTGTTGTTGTAGATATGGTTGATATGAACTCCACGTGTATCATTCGAGGTTGAAGCTCCATCTTTGTTGTAATTTGGAAGAGGATTTTTAAAGGCTTCGTGGTCACCATTTGTTTTGAGACCATCTACCATTAAGTCACCTCAATCAATCATGTCTTGCACAATGCTTTTCAATCTCATGCAATCATTCATCTAATGACCCTTGTTACGATGGAAATCACAATAGTGTGAATCATTCCACCAAGGTGGTTTGATTTGGGGTTCATAGTTGCTGATTGCAGGCAAGGAGAGAATCTTGTTTGCCAGAAGCTCTCTGAATGTTGATTCTAGTGATTGTCCCAGTGGTGTGAAGACACGTTTTTGGAAATTGTTGGTGTTGTCACGTGAATTGTTGTTAGGTCCTGGATTCATGGTTTTGCTTTGAGTATCATTGGTGTTGTTTGTGTTGAGTTGTCCTTGATTGGTGTTTGGTGCATAGGTGTTAGCGTTTGGATGAGCACCTTTAGGATTTTTTGTAGCCTAAGGATTTTTGGATAATGCAAGCACTGGTTGCTTAGATTTCGGATCATGCGATTCATTGTTGCCTTCATTTTTGTTTCGAGTCCAAAGTCGAGATTTTTCCAAGTTGCTGTTGTTCTGGTTATTGTAGTTTGATGAGTTTGTTCCTTCCTTGAAGAATTTGAGTGTTCCCTTTTTGACACATGCTTCCTCTACTTGAATGTCATTTTCAATCAATTTAGTGAAAGACGGTATGCATTGGAGTTTTAGCTTGTAACTCATTTCACCATTCAAGTTATCGATGAAGATTTCCATTTTCTCCTTTTCAGGAATATCTCGAGCATATCGTGACACCATACGTCACCAGCATTGAAGGAATATCATGAATGTTTTGTTGTTCTTTTGTTTAGTGTTGCAGACATATAGCATGGTTATAGCATGTTCAATTTTATAGGAGTATTGTGTTATGAACTTGTTAACCAATTCATCAAACGATCTGACAGGTGGCATAATTTTGGATAACCATTCCATTGTTTGCCCTCCCAAGCTTCTTGGGAATAACCTCATCAGATAGGTGTCATCATGAGCAAACTCAAGACTCATGGTACAAAATTCTCTGACATGATCACGGGGATCACTTTTTCCATCGTACTTGTCAAATTTAGGCACGCCTGAGTTTGGAGGAAAAGGGATCATGTGCAATCTCCTGTCAAAAGGATAAGGATAGATTTCATTTAAAGAGTATCGTACTGTTGTCCCTTGTTGCATGTCCTGCATTTGCCTTTGTAACATTTGCATTTGTTGAGTAAGGGCAGCCAAAGGTACATTGTTTTTCCAAGGGAATGGTTCTTCCCTTGTATTGATCCTAGGTTGAAACGGTGTTTGGAATGGTATGTTTTGTTCGGGAAGGTATTGTCTTGGTGTAAGCTGCTCTAGTATGTTTTGCATTGTTGTATGTTGTTCTGGTATGTTTTGATCTGGGATGTTTTGTTCAGGGTCTTGTGCTTCCCTTTCTCGTTGTTGTTCTTGATATTCGTAATGCTGAGGGTGTGTCCTAAACACATCTATGTCAAGATTTTCAAGGAGTTTTACTCCTTTACTTGTGAGCATGAGCAAATATTTTTCTTTGTCATTTTCCAGGAGCCTTTCTACAAGTCTTTGGAATGAAGCGCTTTCTTGACAATCCTGAAGAAGCTCCTAAGAAATTTCAGTCTCCTCTAGGTGTGGACCTTCGAAAGGATTTGACAATCTTCGATTCATACTAGACTCTACGTGTGTCTCACTTTGTCGGTTTTGTTGAGAGTAAGTAACAACCATTTTAGTAGAAGCTTTCAGTGATGAAGGGGACAAAATCCTCTTCAATGTGTTTCTCGGCGGTGGGTGGTTCTGGTCGAGGTGTGTTATAAGTGATACACTCGTCGGGCAAGAATGCCGGATTGATCCTTCCTCCACGGTTTATGATTTGATTAAAAGTGGACTTTTGACAATATGCCCTAGTTTTTAAAGGCTCTTTGTCAAATTCGTTGGATTTGTTTTGGATATAACGTTTGACGTGATGAAGGAAGACTCAATGAGATTTGAAGAGTTGATGATTGATGTATAAAAACTTATTTCTCTTCATGAATTTGGAAAAACTAGGTTGTTGTTTCTTCAATGTGATGTTATGATAAAGATTCTTTCTTCTTAGAATATGGGGATTAGTCATGCATGAGTGATCAATGGTTTCCTTTGATTTGTTTGGATTTAGTTGATCTTGTTTTGAAATTTTCAAGTCTTACTCTATCAAAATGAAGGTTTAGATGCCCCTTCACGACAAAGTGTGTCAAATGATATGGATAAAAGCCTCCCGATATGGAGACTTGATTTGACAACCTGGAAACTTTAAACAGGTGTTTTTGAGATGAAATCCGCGAGATGGTAAAGGATTTTGTTGATACTTATGATGAGGTTTCTGGATTATGATAAGATAGATATGTTTTATCGGACGACTAGTTTCGGATTTTTACAATGTTTGTTTTGACACAAATTTGGCTTAAGAAATATCTTTCAAAGTCTCGTTTTCGCTATTCCGCTTTGATGGAAAATGATGCTGATGGAAAGAGGCTTCTAAAAATGTTTTCAAAAATTTTAAAATTCCTCACTGTTTTGCCCCCTATCTTTTTACTTTTGGTCACGTGCTAAAACAGAGATAGGATGCACTACCAAATTTACTTCACGCGCTAAAGAAATGACCACGCGCATTATGCTGCCCCCAGACACGCACTAAAAGTTTTAATTGTTTAAAATTTTGTTCTCTATTTTGAAAGGTTATGCGCTAGTATGGGCCTACTATGCGCTAACTGTTCAACCTGATGCGTTAAATTTTGGTTTCTACCTGCTAAGCTGATGCTTCAATGCGCTAGACTATTTTTCTATGCGCTAAATGTTTAACACTATTTTGTAATTGGGATAAAATGCTATTGTTTGGAATAGACGTGCTAACCTAATGTTTGGATGCACTAACTGAAATACCCTATGCACTAAGGAGTTGTCCCCACATGCTAATCTGCCCTGATTTTTCCTTTGGTTGGTTTTTCTGCAATTTTGGGATTTGATTGTAAGTTTTTCAGTTTTGATGGATGATTTTCTGAAGTAATAAATGTAAGCACAGCACAAAGAAGACAACCATTTTTGCTTAATCTAACAAAAATTGTATGTTCTGCGAGGATGTGTTCAAATCCTCAATGTTTTAACAAGTTTGGATACAAAAAACACACTTTAGAAAAACTCTTTATTCAAAGGTCATAAATAACATCATAGCCCACTAGTCTCGATACTCCGTCATCTCAAACAGTCGTGTCACCCCCTAGAGGGTGCCCATTTTTTTGCCTTTTGCCAGAAATTAACCCAAAGTGAATTGCTTCACAATTGAGTAGTTATCTTGGGAGATATATGGTGAGTAATCTTGGGGGCGGATTCTTCCCCACCCTTGCACTATAATGTTATAAATGTCTGGTTACTGACTCAGTTCAAAGTTTCTAATGCTAAGGTTCTTAATCAGGCTTCTTGTTTGGCCGTCAGTGATAAACTCCCTGAGGAGGCTTCCCAACCTTTAGAACAAAGGCTTTACGTATCTCGAGGGTACTGGGGGAAGGCTAATCGCTACGCACAACTGTTGAAAAGGACT
This sequence comes from Cryptomeria japonica, assembly GCF_030272615.1. Taxonomy (NCBI): domain Eukaryota; kingdom Viridiplantae; phylum Streptophyta; class Pinopsida; order Cupressales; family Cupressaceae; genus Cryptomeria; species Cryptomeria japonica. Next base: position 549,305,548 of record NC_081414.1, on the reverse strand, counting down.
TTCGCCACTTTTCAGTTTTGATTATAGTGGGTTGGAACACTTGGCATCAAAGTCGTTTCCCACTTAGGTCGTTCCCTTCACACTAGTCATAAATGGCTTTAAGAGTTGATTCCAACTCCTCGGGAAGGCAGGCTTGCTAAAAGGATGTAAATGCTTGAAGTAAAGAAAGCTTTTAAGAGTGGTCTGGCTTTTTGATCACCCAGTTAAGGGGAGAGCATATACCTTCCACTTTCGAGATAAAACAAACAATGTTCTTTTTAAGCCTTCAATTCAGTGATTTGCTAACCTCTATTTGGAGGTGTTGCTCCAAAAAAGCATGGTGTTAATTTTACTTCCCCAAATCAATGATTATTTAATCTAAGGAAATAACCGAGTCAACAAAGCAAAAAGGTTCGTTTTGGTCAACAAAGAAAAATCGGTAAACAAAAGGGGAATTACTTCCCTCTTTGCTTGCAACAAAGCTTTTGAGGTGAGGTTCTTTGCTTTGTAGAAAAATTGAAGATGAATCCTTTTAAACACCAAAGGATGGTGAGGTTCTTTTTATTGATCTATTTTGCAAAAAGAGATTGTTTGTATTGTTCTTTTTAGAGCCCAAAAATAGGTTTTCTCCTATGAAAGCAAGAAATGTTCGGCTTAGTGATTCTTTTTATAGCCCAAAGGAAATAAGTGAGTTCAATTCTTTTAAGAATAGAAGAAGCTAAAAAAAAATTAAACTAACTTAACTAAGTTAGTGAAAATTCTAACTATCTTAAATTTTTTAAGTTTAATCTCCCACCTGCAACATTTTTTGTTAGAATCCTGCAAGAAGACAAGTTAAAAAATGTTAGATGGTTGGTGGACTTCAACAAGTCTATTTTCTTATTCCCGGTTATAGATTTTGGAACCTTAATTTCTGCCTATTTTTGATGCGCTACATAACAAACTGTATGCGCTAAAAGAAGTCTTCAAAGCGCTACACTATTTTCGAGATGCGCTACTCTGTGTGCTAAAAGTGCTGCTCTATTTGTCATCCGCGCCAAGACCTATAGGAAAAATTTTAATGCCAATGCGCTAATAAATAGATTTTATGTGCTAGGTGATGGACCCCACGCGCTGAACAGTGAACTGGATGCGCTAGGCTGTTAACCAGATGCGCTAGGGAATGATTCCCACGCGCTGATTTTCATTTTTTGCGGACCTGCAAAAGTGGATATATTTCAAAACCGATTAGATATATGGGGTAGAGCCCCATGGTGGGCGCCAGAAATGTATGCAGGAAAAGCAAGTCGATAGAACTCAAAATGTGGAAAATAGAGCTCTATGGAGCCTTGCTCACACACCCACGGGACTTCTTGGTGCAAGCTATGGAGTTATGAAGTATAACTCAGCTTCCCAAGGATGGTTCCATGGCTCTCTATCTTGCACGGTCCCTCAAACCAATGTTTTTCTCTCAGATCATTGAGCAAAATGGTTTAGGGATGGCAAATGCAAGAACAAGGGATGCTTTTGTTGATTTTAATATGAGATGCATCCTAAGCTATGCATGATTCTAGAAATGCAATAAACTAACTATAAGATGACAAGATTAGTAAACAAATACTATCCTAGCATACTATATTAGGCTATATGAGAAGGAACATACTCTAAATTAGCATATTTAGATTAATTCCTGATTTAAAAGAGAGCTAAATGATGAGCATAAAATGAGATATGAAAGCTTGAATGGATTTTAGTATAAGTGAGATGCTAAAGACTTTGGATGATCTGAAAATGGAGGAATGAGAGCTCTATTTATAGCAAAAATAGGGCAATGGATGGTTAGGATTGAAAGAGTTAATCAAGGGTTGAGTTTGAAAGTTGGGAATCCATGTTTGCAATTGGCACCAATGAAATGGTGACAATTGACAACATAAGACTGTGTTGAGGGGAGAGGTAGGAAGCATTAAATTCTTGAGAAGACCTCATGGTTATCTTAGGGGTAAGGGTTAAGGTTAAGTTAAGATTACCCATTGGATAAAGCTTTTACCCAAAGGATAAACTCTTGTGCAAAGGTTTAAGGATAACCATGGTCAAAGCAATAAATGCTTGATGAGACCCTTGGGTTACATGGAGGTTGAGTTTATGGAAATTCTTTAACCATGTAAGAAGGTTTGAGTTAACCATTAATGGTTATGAAGACTTTGGGGACAAATTTGTAAGAGTCCTTCCAAATTTGGGGACATTCAACAAGTTAGCTTGTTGAATGGATAAAGGCTTTAATGCCTTTTGAAGACTTTACTCCAAATTTGAGAAGTGACCTCCTCAAATTTAGGGAAAAGGGATAATGGATGGGTTTGGGTTAATTAATCAGGATTAGAAGAATCTAGAAGAGGTTAGAAAGAGGGTTAGGATGCAAGTGGGAGGTGTAGGTTTTTGCAAGTGGGTGAGGGAAAATAGGTTTTAATTGAATTTAATTAAATTTGGTTGTAATTAAATAAATTAGATTTACTTAATTTAGGATAACTATTTTAATTAAATTTGAATTTAATTAAAAAGTGGATAGGGGCTTTAATTGAATAAAATGAATTATCCTATTAAATGGTATAGTGAATTTAATTGAGTAATTTTTACTTAATTAAATAGAGGAATGCAGATAATTTAATTAAATTGGATTTAATTAAACATAGAAATGAATATAAAATATTCATTTAGGAATATGGTCATTTTTATACGTCTACAAATCTCTCATATTTTTTATTTGTCATTTGTCTCCTACCATCCAAAATTTAATACAAGCTCTCGGGTATGACTAACATTAGTTCAATTAGAGCTTTACAATATACATTCAAGTACTCTACAATTGCTTCTTCTAAAGTTTTTTTTTTTTTCTCATCAAAATTTTCATACCATTCTGATAATGGCTTCAAGTTACCATTCTTCACAACCTCATTCACAATTTGATCTAATATCATAGGAAGTTCAACAATAAATTTACCTTTCTTAATGACATCATCAATTCTAGATGATTTGGTTTTCTTACCACATTTTGCTCCAACAGACGGTTTCTCCTTAGTGATCTTGGTGGCCTTAGCAACTTTGGCTTTAACCTCTTTGACAACTTCATCAGATTTAGTTTCCTCATCATCTACAGTCAAAAATCTGATTGACTTACTTTTGTTCTCACCACCATCTGATGGCTTGACCGATGGATTGGACTTGCTTGTAGGTTTTGAAAGGCTGGAGGAGGGAGCGACTCTTCTTGATTGTCGTGGCTTAGGTGTAGATGCTTCCTATTTAGCCTTCTTCTCCACCTTAACAATTTTCTCCTCAGAGAGGATATTCTTCTCTCTTGCTTCCTATACTACCTCCTTGGTTATTCCCATGCTCTCTACAAGAGCCTCAACTTTTTTCCATACTTTCTTTTGTATCACCAATTTCTTGAATTGGTGATGTAGCTTTAAAATATTTTCTGCATAAGTCCCAAATATTTCCTCCTTGGGATCAACTAGTTTTCTCAACATATGTTATGCATAAATATCCAATATATGTTCTTCCACCTGATATTCCATAGGTATAATCCATACCATCTGAGGCTCCACATCTTCCATTAAGCACTAATCGATATCCACCATAAAACAGATTGTGTCTTGATATTTTTTCTCTATGGACTTAGCGATTCTTTTCCTCTTGTGCATTTCCTTTTGGAAATTCTTGAAGTAACCCCAGAGGGTTGCATTCTAGACTTTGGAGTTACCAGAGTTGTATAAGTATTCCTAGATCTACACACCTACCAGTCCGTCAAATGGCCACTACACCTCTCCATACCTAGAATCTCATTTGTAAAGTAGAAAAAAAAAGCATAGAAGTAGAGTTCCATACTTGAAAGGATGTTTCTTGTTCTCTTTTATCTTCTTCAAATTATTCATAAGATCACTCTGCAGCAATTCACAAAGATCATATTTCTTATTTTCTCTCATCATTTCATCAGTGACATATATTGTAGTACCAGAGATAGAATTATCCCTATTGGAGTAATAGATCTTATATCCAATTACCATAGAGGCAAATTTGATATCATGCTCTAGGATGTCATTGATAGTCGTCGCCCATTTGTCAAATTTTGATCCGATTGTATTTGTCACAATATCATTCTTTGCAGCCTTCAAAGATAGTAGCTCTCTAGATGCACATAGACCTATCACGGCTTGAATAACAGTCTTTCTGATCTTGTGAGGATTTTTCAACCACATAAATTCATCAAGCATTGTACTCAATATGTATCAAATCCATTCAAATTCATAGAACATAGAAATATAATAAACTGTGTGAAACCTTTGTTTTATAACCCTTGAATTTTCATTTTTAGCATTGAACTCTTATCAGACACCTAATTGTTGTACAAATTCAACATGTGTGAGCTTCCTAATTATTCGATGAGACAATGTGTGTAAACCCTAACATCTTCAATATGTAGGACACCATAGGGCATTGATGAAAATACACTTTTTGTATCATCTTCCATGGAGATAAATGGATGATGTTTGAAATTTGGTTGTGCAAACTCAGTAATATCAACAACGAGAGGGGTAGCAATACTAGATGCAACCATTTTGAAAACTTAAGACTTCAAACTTAATCGATAAATACCTTGATCACCGAATTAGGGTTTCTTGCCAAATCGTCTGAGAGATCCCCTTTTACGCTTCGGTGATTGAAAAATCTTCTTGCAGAGCTCTCCAAAATTCTTCTCTTCAAATGAAAAGTGAGAAATGAAGTGGTAAAATTGCTTTTTATCCTCCGTATACCTAAATTTAAGGTATTATAAATGCACTTTTCCCTAATACTTTTGGATACTCTGCATTTCACAAAAATCTTTTGTCGACCTTCGAATCTACTCAAACTCTTCTGGAAATCCATCAAAAACATTTGTGATCATCACATACACCTTTGCAACCTATCGAAATTAGGCACATATCTCAAACAGGGGGTTTAAAATATCTTTATGATAGCTTCCCCCAAGACCAAATGCCTTATCTTAGTTACCGGATGTAGTTCCAGCACCGTAATAAAGTGCAGACCAATTCCTACTTTAGGATCACTCTTCTTAACCCAAGTCTTCTTCATCTGATCTTTGATCTCATCAACTTTTTATTTTCCCTTCTCATCTACCTTCACATTCTTATTCTTATCTTTTGAACCTCTCCTATTCACATTTATGCTTTTGCAATACTTTGCAATGTGACTAGATTTGTTGCAAGCATAGCAAAAAAAAATTCCTTACATAGGTATAAAATTCATCTGATTTATTCTTGATCTGCACTGATTAGCAACATGTCCAAACATACCAAATGCATAACATCATACATTTCTTCTATTTGGAAAGTTATTCATCATACTTCTGCATATATTTGCCTTATGACCATACTTATTGCCTTTGAAAGATTGACCAGAGAAAGATGGACCATTATTGTTCACCCTATTTCTACATTGACTAGCCATATGAACAAATTTATTGCAAACAAAATAGTTACCATTGAACTTATGATCATAGCTTGCCTTACCAGAGGCCTTCTTGAATTGTTATGTTGGCATTTGCATGAAGATTGAATTAATTATATGTTATGTTGTCATTGATATTAATTGAACCGGTAGTGATATTGTTGATATTGTTGTAATAATATTACTGTAACCAGTAGGAAGAATTTGTGAGGAGAACCGGTAACCGGTGTAATGGTGTAAACCTTATCTATTGATGTAACCAGTAAACACTACCTATTATTTTTGATAAACCATAACCGATCAAGTTTATTAGTTATATTGGTTTATGATCTGATGATGAGCGGTAATGATGATGACACATATGATTATAGTATGAAGATAATTCCAAGAGATTTTGGTGAGTTGTTGTAATGGTTTTTATCTATGGAATGAGAAAATGTATTGCATCTAATGCAAAGCACGTGATGAGTTTCAAAGTTCAATGAAGCAGTGATCAAGGAGCGATCATGGTTTTATTGATTGATGTGCAGAGATTTCTATGTAATCCAATAGTCATACTTGAACCGAATTTGTTTGTAATCTCGACGAGAATTAGGTTTTTTGTGTTACAGACGTGATTGGTTTGTTTATAAGTTTGATGAAGTTATTTAGTTTTATGAGTTGGTAAAGAGATAGACACAATTGAGTTGAGTGTGTGGTTTCCAAACCATATGATGTATCTACAGTTTGAGTAAAGGCGGATAGGAGAATGAAATGAAACTGATCAAGCAAGTGTAGTGGTATTCAGAGAGATTAGAAAAATCTTGTTGTTTTCTAAAAATTACAGCAAAATTGAAATCCCCTAACCGGGTAAGCTCTAACAAGCTTGGTTCTATTCAAATCCTCTAACAAGGTGGTCCATTAGATTGTATTTTCAAATCCTCTACCGAGGCTACTCCTTATAGGGTATTGATTCTAACAAGTCATTTGAAGTCAATCCCTTAACCGGGTGATTCCTAAGAGGATCAATTCTTAATAAGACTTTTTGTAAAGCTTTAACAAGCTAGGCTCCTAACAAGGTGAACTTCAGAAGAGTTCAGATAGTTATCTTGTGAGTCTCATCTCACCATGGTTTTTACCTATTTGGGTTTCCACGTCAAAAAAAAATTGTATCAAGTGGTGAATATTTTTGTGGTTATGTTTTCATGGTTGATTTACTTAACTACTTAACTATTTTGATAAGTCATGATAACTGGAAGAATTGATAAATGAAGAAGTTGTTTACTGTTAATTTATTGTAATAGACCATCGATTTATCTTATGATTTTTTATCTTGATAGAGTTTATTTCATTGTTAGTTCTAATTTTACTTTGAGAGATTGATTGGTGAAGTTTGTATCAGTTTTTCTATCTGCTGATTCACCCCCCCGTCTCAATAGTTGATTGGATACTTATTCTTTCATCATACCATCAATCAGTATCAGACAATTTTAGGTCCTCTAAGGTCTAAGCCTAATAGCTTGAGGTAAATATCTGTTGATAATGATGAAGAAGGAAGGTTCAAAGTTTAATACAAAGAACTACAGGATATGGAGTGACAGAATGAAAATTTATATCAAGAGTTTGGGTAGTCAGTATTGGAATCATATCAATACTAAGTATGTTGCACCTACTATAATATTGACTGATGCTCAGAAGAAAGAGAAAAAAGAAAATCATCAAGCATTGGAGGCTATTATCAGTTCTTTATCTGATGCAGAGCATGTAGATGTTCATGGTCCTAAAACTGCATATGAGGTATGGAAAACACTTGAAGAGATTTATAGCGATGATGAACATGTTAAGATTGCTAAAGAAGAGAGTCTAAGAGGAAAATTTGATGACATGTGGATGGTTGAAGGTGAGAATATCCAGCAGTATGGTCAAAGGATAAAAGATATAGCTGGTGAAATTAAGAGTGCAGGAGGTAAAGTGGAAGATTCCATAGTGACCAGTAAGGTAATGAGAACCCTACTACCGGTCTACGCTATCCGAGTTGCATCTATTCATGAGCTGAAGTCCATTGAGAAAAGTAAGGTAACTCTTGACTCCATCATTAGCAAGTTTACTGCTTTTGAATTAAATGGTTATGATGGTAGTATATAGAAATCTGAGTCTACATTTAGAGCTTTTGTTTCTAACCCATCTGTGAGGAAAAGTAGAGATGCCAGTCATAGTTATGAATCTAGAATCAGTAGAGAATCTAATGATGAAGACACTCTAGTTGAGCTTGAAGCATTGTTGGCCAAGCAGTTGCCTAGAGGTATAGGTAAATATAGAGGCAAATTACCTTTGAAATGTTTTGCATGCAACAAGATTGGACACATTGCTACTAATTTTCCTAATGCTGATAATGAGCACAAACAAGAGAAATTCAAGAAGTAAAAGGGTAAAGGCAAAAGAGATTGTCTTATTGTTGTTGATGGTGGTATCACTGATGAGGAATCTGATGGTGATGCTAATGAAGACATTGTATTTGTAGCCATTAAAAAAGAGATGTTAGACCAAAAGGCATTAGTATCGAGGATGGATAAATCTGATGATTGGATCATTGATAGTGGTTGTTCACATCACATGACCGGTGATCGGAGAAAATTTCTTTCTCTGAAGGAATTTGATGGCGAAGTTGTAAGATTTGGTAATGACTCACCCTGCATGGTTAAAGGTAAGGGAACTATTTCTCTTAATGGAAAGAGTAGTGCAGATGATGTCTACTGGGTTGAAGGTCTAAAGCACAATCTTTTGAGTGTGGCACAACTCAATGACAAAGGATACCAATTGGAATTTAAAAATGGCACGTGCAAAATCTATGACAACAAAGGTTTACTAATTGCAATTGGGAAGCAAACTAAAGTTAACTTATCTCATCGTAATCCTAAATTCAACAACTATTTAATTGCAAAGATAGATGATAGTTGGCTTTGGCATAGGAGATTTTGTCATAGAAACTTTGATAACATTGTTAAAGTGAGTAAGTCCAAGACAGTGAGAGGTTTACCTTAGTTAGACAAACTTGTTAATTCTCTATGCAAGGAATGTTAGTTGGGAGAGATGACATCTGTTATCACTATTTTGAACATTGGGTGATTTTGTTCCATAATTGGCTAAAGTCTGCAAAATTGGGCTTAGTGTTGAAATGTGGCGACTGAGCAGTAAAGTACTGTACACTCAGCATGTATCCTTGCCGGGGTTTGGGGCCAGGCTGGGCCATGGGTAGGGGTTCGGGAGCGGTAGCCCCCGAGGAAAGCGGGGGCTCGGAGGCGGTAGCCCCCTAGAAATTTTCTTTTGGGTATCTTTTTTGTTGATGAAAACTGACATTGTAATAACAACCTAAAAAGGCTGACTTTGTTTTTGCCCTAAAAATGCATGTTATAAGTGGCTAGGATGCTTAAGGCATTGTAAGGTTGATGTACTATTTTTGCTGGATAATAAGAAAGATTGGACAGCCGTGTATGGTGGACATAACCCATTTTGGGTGAACCACGTTAAATCTCTGTGTTATCTGTGTCCTATTTTATTCCTTTATCTTTTGTATTTAAATCTGCATATAATTGTTAGTTCATATTTGCTTCGGAACTACTTGAAACCCTAACAATTGGTATCAGAGCGAGGTTTTCTATAAATTGGTAGGACTTTTAGATTTGAGTGGGAGCAATGGAGGATTCCAAATTCAAGGTCAAAAAATTTAACAGTCAGAATTATCAGTTATGGAAAATGCAGATGGAGGATTACTTGTATCAAAAGGATTTGTGGCGGCCATTAGAAGGAAAGGCAAAGAAAGTGACCACAATGTCAGATGAAGAATGGGACATTTTAGATAGAAAGGCACTGGGATCCATTCGATAGTGCCTTGCACCGTCTGTAGCTTTCAATATAACAGAAGCAAAAATAGCTGTAGATTTGATGGCGACATTGGCTAAGCTATATGAGAAACCCTCGGCTTCGAATAAGGTATTTCTTATGAAGTGTTTGTTTAATTTGAAAATGAGTGAGGGAGGATCTGTAGCGGAGCACTTAAATGAATTTAATACAATTACCAGTCAATTGTCTTCAGTAAAAATTACTTTTGCGGAAGAGGTTAGGGCTCTCTTGATTTTATGTTCTTTGCTAGAAAGCTAGAATAGCTTGGTTATGGCTGTAAGTAACTCTGTCTCTGGAAAAAATACTTTGGTATTTGATGATATTGTTGGTGTTATCCTAAGCAAGGAAATGCAAAGGAAAAGCACAGGTGAGACTCCAACATCATCAAGTAGTGTTTTGAATGTGGAGAATAGAGGAATATCAAAGGAAAGAGGAAAAGGCCCTTGGAATGAGAAGTCACGAGGCAAGTCAAAGAAATGATGCTCTCAATCTAGAGGAAAGAAAGATTATTGGTACTGCGGAAAGCCTGGTCATCTAAAGAAAGACTATTGGTCTCGAAAAAACAAAGAACGAGACAAAAATGAAAATGACAGTAAGGAAGCTAATATTGCAAGTAATACTTTACAAGATGTTTGGATAATATTAATGATTCCAGGGTAATAGATTTTGGGGCTTCATTTCATGCTACACCCCATAGAAAATATTTTCTAGATTATGTTCAAGGTGATTTTGGATAGGTATATTTGGGTGATGATGAGCCTTGTCAAATTGTTAGAAAAGGAAAGTGTAATGTCATAAATTGTACGCACTTGCTAAAGCAGTACAATTTAACACCTAGTTTAGCACCCGCCTTGGCACAGTTGCATTTTGCATTTCATTTCCCCTTTAGAACTTAATTAATCAAATTAATTAGGTCTAAAGGTTCTATTTCATCATCTTCTACATCATAAAGTCGGGCCCTTTCATTAAAGTGTGCCCCTTTCATTTTATTCCTCCAATACATCACTTAATCAAAAACCCTAATTAGGCCCTATTCTGAGCTTGGGGGCTTAATTTCGGGGGTCAAAACATCTCGAAATCACCTGTAACTTCGGGATTCTCTCTAAAATCATCATATCTGATGGCCCTGAAAATTTGGTGAAAAGTTGTCGAGACCGTGGCGCCCGGAGTGCACACGGTCCCGGACATTTTTCTCAAAATTTTAGGAGTGCGATCCAATCATAAAATAAAGCTTAACCCCAAGAAATTGGCGGGAGATTCAATCTCTAGGTCGGCCAAAAGACGAAATTACGACCTAGGGTTTCATACATAAGAGCTCTCTTTTCTCATTTGAAGGCATCGGGGATTTTGTTTTTAGGAACCTCATATGCAGTGAAAGAGAAGATCTTTGAAGAATTCAACCACTCTCAACATTCATTATCCAAGCATTCATCAAATCCATTCATTCACTTAGGGCTTTGAAGGCATTGAAGAGCAATAAGGGATCACCGACTGAAGATTGGCTTGTACCCCTCCCTTGGGGTTGGGTATGATTTCATGTTGTTTTCATGTCTTTACATAAGCTTCATTATATCACTTAAATTCATGCTTTAGATCACTTGGCATCTTGATTTGGAGCATTTACATTATCATTTACAAGCAATTAGGGTTTACTTTCTAGGTTGCTCTAGTTTGCTTACTTGCATTTTAGATCTTGCACACACACAAGGTCTGCACACACATTACTCTTACAATACAACTTGGCTATTCGTGGAGGTGGAAATCACCGAAGTGGGGGTTTGACTAAGGCAAAACCCTATATAGCCGCCCAAACACCTTTTTCAGATATAAGTGCAGATTTCAGGATTCAGACGACGCCGCAAGTTGCAGATCCGAAAGAAGCAAACAGAGACGGAACCACACACCCAGTTTCGGAGCAGAAGACCAAGACAGGGGCATGGGCACCCTGGTCCTACCAGGACAGGGGCGCTAGGTGCCCTGGTCCCTAGGACAGGGGCGCTGGGCGCCCTGGTCCTCCTGACAGACAGCAATCTTTAGCAGTTCGGACAGTTTTCCAGAGTGCAAAACAGCAGTTTCAGGTGTAGAATCAGGACAGTGGTGCCTGCATCCCCATCCCGAACATTTCCACTCAGATTTTGACTCTGGGTATGCATTTTCATTCTTGTCTTATCTTTGTATTTACAGCTTTCCATTGTTTAATTTCAATTCTGCAATCTTGTTATTAGTTCATACTTGCATTTTAGGGTTAGGAATTGAACTTGCATAATCTTACCTTTCAATTACAACAAAGGAATAGAAATCCTAATAGGTATCCCGTGGCTCTCTCGTTCACAAAAAGAAGTAGCCAATTGTGTGATACCTCTAGGCTCTTTCGTATTCCGTAATGTGTGTCAAAAGGTAGGATTAGGGCATGATAACCTAGTCTCGCTTTTTCCCCCACACATTTTGGTGAACCCAACGTGAAACTATCATTTCTTCTTCTTGCATTTCATTTGTTAGATCTAGATCTAGATTTAGTGTGTTTTCATTTCATTTTCATAAAAAGAAAAAAAAAGAGTGTGTTCTTTGTTTCTTTGCATTGTGTGTCTAAGTTTTATGCAACTTTTATTTCAAAATGTCAGACTTTTATTTGCAAAATGTTCATGCTTATGATGATTATTATGAGTATAGCTAAGATGAATTAGATGAAGCTTTAGATGAGTTTTTGAACCCTAAAGAGGCCGAACCTTCATTTTACCAAAAACTCATAAACCTTGTTACTATGCCATTCCGTTGTGATGAGAAAGATAAGTTGAATGATTCCTCTCAAGGGTACATTCCTATCAACTCTTCCACTGAATCTAGTAACATGGTTGTTTTCAATAATCCCCTCTATGAGGAGATGTCTCCTTTTGAATCAAAAGATGAACCTTTTAATAGATATGATCATGCTTTGTTGGATGATGCTCTTGATGACTTTGTGGCTTTATCGAAATCTCTAAACAAGAACAAAACTTCTAAATTGGTTAACATGATAAATTTGAATGAGCATAAGAAGCCTCTCTTTGAAGTCCAAGGTGCTTGTCCTTCTCCCACCTTTCAAGTTCCTAAATCACCTCTCCTTACTATCCAAGGAGGGTATGATCATGATTCCTTTATTACTCCAAATAAACCCATCATCACTGTGCAAGGAAGAAAACCTATAAGTCCTTATAATTATGCCAAGCAAATAACTAGATAGAGTTATCATGCGGCTGCCCATACTTATCATACTAGAAATAATAAGCAACCTAATCCTCCTCTGGTTATTCTAGCTCCTCTTCCTAATCCTCAACCAACTCTTCCGCAAGCTCCGCGTATTTCACAAGTTCTTGGCAAGGAATATGATCTCATAGAACAACTTAAGGCTACCCCTGCTAAGATATCCCTTTGGGATTTGATTCAAACTTTTTCTGCTCATCACGGAATGTTACAAGATGCTTTGAAAGATTTGAATGTTCCTTCACCGAATACATCTAGTAATATAGTGTCTTTGGTTAACTCTGTGATGAATCCTAAAGCTCAAATTGTGTTTACCCAAGATGAGTTGCCTACTAGTGAAATTCAACATCAATATGATCCCTTGATGATTGTGGTTATCATGAAAGACACTGCTATAAGATGAACACTAGTAGATAATGGCTATGGTCTCAATGTGTGTAGCATTAATCTTTTGCATAAGATGAATGTGGATACATCCCTAATTGAGCCAGACTCTCGTCCTATTCGAGGCTTTGATAATGTGGCTAAGACTTCATTAGGTACTATCACCTTACCCATCACAGTGGGGCCTGTTACTTTGCCTACTCCTATCCATGTTATGTCGGGAAATCTAACATACAACTTGCTATTAGGGAGACCTTGGATTCACAGTATGCAAGTTGTCCCCTCTACATTGCATAGACAAGTTAAATTTATTTATAACAATAAGACATATACCTTGATAGGTGATACTAATTTCCAAGCTTGTTTACAAACATCTGCTTCCAAAGGGGGTTCTTCTAAGCCATCCTCGTCTAGTGATGACTCTTTAAACAAGATACCTATCGATGAATCCTCTCTCTCTGATGATCAAAATTCTTTGGATGAGTCTGGAGCTCCTGAAGAAGACTCTTCTCGACTTGAAACTACACATAAGAAGGATTTTGATCTTGAGAAGGTTCTCATAGAAGATGATTGGGGATCTCTTGATTTTAATCCCACCTTTGTAGGTGAATATAAGGTTCCTTTTAGAGAGCTTAAAGCTGAAAAGAAGGAAGAAGCTAAAAATCAATCAACATTACCTGAACCTATGAGTAATAACTTTGTGGCCGCTTCTCAAACTTCTTCTCCCCGCACTTCCAATTCTGAAGGGTTTGATTCTTTGTCTTATGAAAAACTACCTTCTCTTTCTGAAATGGCTGATCATTATGGTCGTGGTTTTCGCATTTTTGCTAAGCATGGGTATCATGGAAATGGTTGTGGCGCTCACAAACAAGGGATAAAAGTTCCTCTAGAGAATAATCTTCACAATTATGCCTTTGGACTTGGCTATAATCCCTGTAAGCGCACTAAAGCTTCTAGAAGACCATGTATTAGTGTTAATACTATTTCTACATCTCTATCAATGCAACACCCTAAGTATATTGATGAAGATCCTTTGTCTGCCTGTGCTTTGGATGTTTTTCCTATCGATGATGCTTTAGCTGAATTTTTAGGAGCATATGATACTCTTCCTCGTTATCATCACAATAGGGGACTTCCTTATGGTTTGAACACTGAAGCCTATTTTGGAAAAGAGATTGATAATGATGAGATTGTGAAAGAATTCCCTCAGTTAAAGGATACTCCTCAACAAAGTAATCTTCTCATAAGTGACACCACTGATGTTAAGATGGATCCTTGCAATGAAGAAAAAGTTATTAAAATTGGAAAATGTCTGGACGAAGAGGAACAAAAACAATATGATGATTTATTGCGTGAATTCCCTGAGATCTTTGCTTGGACATATTCTGACATGCCTGGTATAGATCCTAAGATTGTCACTCATAATATTGTCTTAGTTCTTAATGCTAAGCCCGTGAAACAAAAGATTCGAAAAATGAATCCTAAGGTGGCTCTGCTTGTTAAGGCTGAGATTGAAAAGTTATTGGAGGCTGGATTTATCCGCCCTATTGATTATTCCCCATGGATTTCAAATATTGTTGCTGTGGCTAAACCAGATAATAAAATAAGAATGTGTACCGATTTCCAAGATTTAAATAAGGCTTCTTTAAAAGATGATTTCCCTCTTCCAAACATTGACATGATAGTTGATTCTACGGCAGGACATGCCTTGTTATCCTTCATGGATGGTTTTTTAGGATACAATCAAATTTTCATTAATCCTCAAGATCAATTCAAAACTGCTTTTACCACTCCTTGGGGTACGTTTTGTTGGATAATGATGCCTTTTGGACTTAAAAATGCCGGTGCAACTTATCAACGAGCGATGACCCTTATCTTTCATGATTATATGCATAAGATTTTAGAAGATTATGTTGATGATATTTTGGCCAAATCCATTCTTCGCATAGATCATATTAAAATCCTTCGTCAAATCTTTGAAAGAATTCGTAAATATCACATGCACTTGAATCCTCGAAAATGTGTTTTTGGTGTGGATAGTGGAAAACTATTAGGATTTATAGTTTCGCATTGCGGGATTGACGTGGATACTAAGAAAATAGATGCTATTGTCAACATGCCACCTCCTAGAAATGTGTCTCAACTCAAAAGCTTACAAGAAAAGATTCAAGCTATTCGTAGGTTTGTATCTCAGCTTGTGGATCGTACTTTTCCTTTTACTCAACTTCTTAAAAAGAATATCACTTTTCAATGGAATGAAGACTGTCAACAAGCATTTGAAGATTTAAAAGTGTATTTGGCTAATCCTCCTATCCTTCGACCGGCCGAACCTTCTAAATCCTTACTTCTTTATACAGCGGCTTCCTCTCATGCTCTTGCAGCATTATTGGCACAACATGATAAAGATGGTAAGGAGTGTCCGGTTTATTATATAAGTCATACCTTACTCGATTATGAGACCCGATATTCTGCGATAGAAAGACAATGCTTGGCCTTGGTGTTTGCGACTTAGAAATTGAGACACTATCTCTTAAATTCAGAAGTCCACGTCATGGTAAAGTTTGATCCGTTGAAGCATCTTTTCTCTAAAACTGATTTATCAGGATGCCTAGCTAAGTGGGTTATGATGTTAACTGAATTTGACCTTAAATTTGTTTCACAAAGAGCAATTAAAGGGCAAGCGTTGACCGATCACTTAGTTGAGGCCCCTTCACCTTTCTCCTTCCCTAACCCTGAGTCTTTTCCTGATGACTTCATCCTTTGTAAAGAGAAAGATGAAACTTGGGAGTTATGCTTTGATGGCTCTAAGTGTCGTACGGGATCGGGGGCAGGTGTTGTTCTGATTTCTCCTACAAAGAAGTCCATTCCCTTATCTTACCGTCTCAATTTCCTATGTACCAATAACATTGCTGAGTATGAGGCTCTTATAGCAGGAATAAAGGCAGCCTTGGCTCTGAATATAAAACACATACATATTTTTGGAGATTCTGAACTGATTATAAGACAAGTAACAGGACTGTATCAAGCGAAACAAGACAAATTATCACAATATAAAGACCTTGCTATCTCTTTGTTACAAAAATTTGATTCTTACACCATAGAACCTGTTCCTCGAAAAGATAATCGACATGCGGACGCAATGGCATGTGTGGCTTCTCTTGTATCTTTAGAGGACCCTATGGTTGATCTTAAATTTGTTATCCATAACCTCATTTCACTAGCTATTGTAGATGATTCCAGCCTGGTGACATGTTGCGACTTTATAGACTCAGATGAATGGTACTCGCATATCGTAAGATACTTGACTGATGGTACCTTTCCTGATTCTGCCAATAGGAACACCAGGGCTAGGGTTCGCAAGTTGTCTACTAGTTATATCATTCTTTCTAATGTTCTTTATCGAAGGGGTTATAATGGTCTTCTCCTTCGCTGTCTTAACAAATCGGAAATCCCTATTGCCCTTGAAGAGACGCATTCAAGTGCCTGTGGGGGGAAATTTGGAGGCAAATCCTTGGTTCAAAGGTTGCTCCGTATGGGATATTATTGGCAAAATATGCAGCAGGATTCTTTTTCATTTGTTAAGAAATGTCATCAATGTCAACAACACAATAATTTGATTCATGCTCCTGCCCAAGAACTTCGTTCTCAAGTAGCCTCTTGGCCTTTCTCTGCATGGGGGTTGGATCTCATCGGTAAAATCTCTCCTCCTTCATCTCAAGGACATACTTTCATTATAACCGCAACAGATTACTTTACAAAGTGGGTAGAAGTTGTTCCTCTTCGCTCTACTACTGCTGAAGTGATTTGTCAATTTCTTCTAGAAAACATTATTTCTTGATTCGGGATACCTTCCACTATAATCTGAGATAATGGGACATCATTTAAGAACAAGGACGTGAAGAAATTCCTTGAGAAGTATCATATCAAACATCGATTTTCTACACCATACTATCCTCAATCAAATGGTCAAGCCGAATCATCCAATAAAATAATTGAACAAATTCTTTGCAAAACCGTGAATAAGCATGGTAAGGATTGGAGTACTCAGCTAATCTATGCTCTTTGGGCCTACCGAACAAGTGTACGAATTGCTATAGGAACTACCCCTTATAATCTTGTTTATGGTGTTGATGCTATTATGCCTTTAGAATTAGAGATTCCATCACTTAGAGTTTCTCTCAAAGGTATAGTAGATGATGACTCTTACAGAGAACAAAGGGTTCAATAGCTTGAGATGCTCAATGAACAGCGTATAAATGCTCTTGAGCATATTCAAGCATATCACAAAACTCTACAACGAAGCTATAATGATAAGGTTATTCAACGTTCCTTCTCAGTGGGTGACCTTAGGCCGACCAGGAAATATTATTTTCCAATTTGCAAACTTAAAGACCCGAAGCCTCAAAAGAGACCGGGCCCAAAAATAGGGCCAGGGACCAGGGCGCTGGGTGCCATGGTCCTGGGGGACCAGGGAACTGGGTGCCCTAGTCTTGAAGGACTAGGGTGCTGGGCGCCATGGTCCCACCTCCCAGGACAGCAGGGTGCAAGGAGGATCAGGCCAAGGTGCTGAGAAATGCAGTTTTTGGTGTCATGAACAAGTTTCGGGGTCTCCATTCAGGTTCCATGTTGCATCGCCATCGTGAAGACCCAAATGCAGTCAAAATTGAAAGTGTCACAATTTTAGGACCCACGGTCAGATTCCAGGGCCCGCAAATGATCACAGAAAGTCAAATGCAGAAAATCAAAAGTCAACGTTCAGTCAACTCACCTCATCCAGTGGCTCGTCATCGATCACGGCCTGTCGCATGATCTCAATCCTCGTGGGACGCTCCAGTCATCGTGAAGGCATGATGATGGCTATGGGGGCTCCACTGCAATACTCAGAATCAACAA
Source organism: Cryptomeria japonica (assembly GCF_030272615.1). Lineage (NCBI taxonomy): Eukaryota > Viridiplantae > Streptophyta > Pinopsida > Cupressales > Cupressaceae > Cryptomeria > Cryptomeria japonica. The sequence continues at coordinate 549,287,695 of NC_081414.1, read as the reverse complement.
AGTGACAAATGCAAATGTCACTTTCAAGGTATATACTTTCATTCCTTTACCTTTACTTTCAAAACCCTAATTTTCCTCTTTCACTCATTTCATCATAACTTGAGTTTGGGAGATGCGATTTCTAAACTGTTTGTTGCATAGGAATCATATTTTCATTCCCCTACTCTCGAGATGCTCCAAAAAGTGCTCTAATGAAGCCTTTTCAGTGAACATCCCTCATCAATACTCTCTCACACAATTTGTCGTAAGTAAACATGTTACCCTGTTTCACCTCCCTAATAAGCAAGCCGAAACAGGGGGGGGCATATAGCTACTCACAAATTTCATCACTTTTCTTAGTAAGCATTAGGTGATTTTGTGATCTAACATGTGTTTTGTAGGGTGTGGTTCCTAACTGTGTATTGCAGATACCGCTGGGGGCTTCATCCGACAACTTGTGGATATATCCTGTTTCAAATAATGTTTACTTTTCTGTACTTTAGCTTGCATATGCACGTAGTACTCATATGACCACTAAAGTGGGGGCTAAATGTAACATCGTAAATTGTACGCACTTGCTAAAGTATTACAATTTAACACCTAGTTTAGCACCCACCTTGGCCCAATTGCATTTTGCATTTCATTTCCCCTTTAGCACTTAATTAATCAAATTAATTAGGTCTAAAGGTTCTATTTCATCATCTTCTACATCATAAAGTTAGGCCCTTTCATTAAAGCGTGCCCCTTTCATTGTATTCCTCCAATACATCACTTAATCAAAAACCCTAATTAGGCCCTATTCTGAGCTTGGGGGCTTAATTTCGGGGGTCAAAACATCTCGAAATCACCTGTAACTTCGGGATTCTCTCTAAAATCATCATATCTAATGGCCCTGAAAATTTGGTGAAAAGTTGTCAGGACCGTGGCGCCCGGAGTGCACACGGTCCCAGACATTTTTCTCAAAATTTTAGGAGCGCGATCCAATCATAAAATAAAGCTTAACCCCAAGAAATTGGTGGGAGATTCAATCTCTAGGTCGGCCAAAAGATGAAATTACGACCTAGGGTTTCATACATAAGAGCTCTCTTTTCTCATTTGAAGGGACCGGGGATTTTGTTTTCAGGAACCTCATATGCAGTGAAAGAGCAGATCTTTGAAGACTTCAACCACTCTCAACATTCATTCTCCAAGCATTCATCAAATCCATTCATTCACTTAGGGCTTTGAAGGCATTGAAGAGCAATAAGGGATCACCAACTGAAGATTGGCTTGTACCCCTCCCTTGGGGTTGGGTATGATTTCATGTTGTTTTCATGTCTTTACATAAGCTTCATTATATCACTTACATTCATGCTTTAGATCACTTGGCATCTTGATTTGGAGCATTTACATTATCATTTACAAGCAATTAGGGTTTACTTTCTAGGTTGCTCTAGTTTGCTTACTTGCATTTTAGATCTTGCACACACACAAGGTCTGCACACACATTACTTTTACAATACAACTTAGCTATTCATGGAGGTGGAAATCACTGAAGCGGGGGTTTGACTAAGGCAAAACCCTATATAGCCGCCCAAACACCTTTTTCAGATATAAGTGCAGATTTCGGGATTCAGACGATGCCGCAAGTTGTAGATCTGAAAGAAGCAGATGGAGACGGAACCACACACCCAGTTTCAAAGCAGAAGACCAGGACAGGGGCATGGGGCACCCTGGTCTTGCCAGGACAGGGGCGCTAGGTGCCCTGGTCCCTGGGACAGGGGTGCTGGGCGCCCTGGTCCTCCTGACAGACAGCAATCTTTAGCAGTTCGGACAGTTTTCCAAAGTGCAAAATAGCAGTTTCAGGTGCAGTTTCAGGTGCAGAATCAGGACAGTGGCGCCCGCGCCCCCGTCCTGAACATTTCCACTCAGATTTTGACTCCAGGTATGCATTTTCATTCTTGTCTTATCTTTGTATTTATAGTTTTCCATTGTTTAAGTTCAATTCTGCAATCTTGTTATTAGTTCATACTTGCATTTTAGGGTTAGGAATTGAACTTGCATAATCTTACCTTTCAATTACAACAAAGGAATAGAAATCCTAATAGGTAGCCCGTGGCTCTCTCTTTCACAAAAAGAAGTAGCCAATTGTGTGATACCTCTAGGCTCTTTCGTATTCTGTAATGTGTGTCAAAAGGTAGGATTAGGGCATGATAACCTAGTCTCGCTTTTTCCCCCACACAGAAAGATAAAGATCAAGTTGCAGAATGGTAATGATTGGTTTCTGTAGGAGGTAAGACATGTTCCTAACTTACAAAAAAAATTAATTTCTACAGGGTAACTAGGTAGTGAAGGTTGCATAGTTACCTTCTCAAATAGTATCTAGAAGGTTACTAAAGGATCATTAGTAGTAGCTAAAGGTGCGAAGGTAGGCACATTATATTTGTGTATTAGTAACACTTACTCTACCTTAGCTGCTACAGATAAAGTTACTGCAGGGACAACAACAATAGATGTTGCAAGAACATATTCGATAATGTGGCACCATAGGCTTGGGCACATGAGTGAGAAAGGGATGAAAATCCTTCACTCCAAAAATCTATTGCCAGGACTAAAGAAGATTGATTTAGAATTCTGTGAAAACTGTGTTTATGGCAAACAGAAAAGAGTCAGATTTCTCAAGGTTGGGAAATAGAAGAAGAGTGAGAAGTTAGAGCTTGTGCATTCAGATGTATGGGAGCGACTCAGGTATCATCTCTTGGTGGCTCTTGTTATTATGTTATTTTTATTGATGACTCAACTAGAAAAACATGGGTATATTTCCTAAAACAAAAGTTGGATGTTTTTGAAAATTTTAAGAAATGGAAAGCTTTGGTTGAGAATGAGATAGGAAAAAAGTTGAAGTGTCTCAGATCAGATAATGGAGGTAAGTAGTGCAGCAAAGAATTTGAAGATTACTGCTCCTTAAATGGGATTTGAAAGTAGAAGATAGTTCTAGGAACTCCACAGGAAAACGGTGTGTCAGAGAGAATGAATAGGACTATCATGGAACGTGCGAGAAGCATGAGATTGCATGTTGGATTGCCTTTACATTTTTGGGCAGATGATGTACATATTGCTGTCTATTTGATAAATAGAGGACCTTCAACCCCTTTGGATGGTGGTATTCTAGAGGAGGCATGGACTGGTAAAAAGGTAAATTATTCTTTTCTCAAAACCTTTGGTTGTGAAGCTTTTTTCCATGTTGATAAAGAAAACAGAACCAAGCTTGATGTTAAATCTCAAAAATGTACCTTCATTGGATATGGGATAGATAAATATGGCTATCGATTATGGATTTTGAAAATAAGAAAATAACTAGAAGTAGAGATGTTGTATTAAATGAGAAGGTTATGTATAAAGAACAGATGCAGGAAAAGAAGCATGAACAGGACAAGCAAGAATATGTGGTGTTGGATGAGATTCCTAAAAATGAAATAACACAGGTACCTGATGCTCAGCAACAATAGAATGTCCCACAAACTCCAGCAAGTGTTAGACATTCTACAAGGTGAAGTAGACCCCCTAAAAGATTTTCTCCTTCTTTGTATTCTATATTATTAACTGATTCTCGTGAACCAAAAGAATATGAAGAAGCAATGCAGGTGGATGTCAAATAACAGTGGGAGCTAGGCATGAAAGAGGAGATGGACTCCTTGATGAAAAATAAGACTTGGGCCTTAGTCCCTTTACCTACAGAAAAAAGAGTCTTGCCTAACAAATGGGTTTATAGGCTAAAGGAGGAGGAAGGAGGTCAGAAAAGATATAAGGCCAGACTTGTGGTAAAAGGTTTTGCACAAAAAAAGGGTATAGATTATGATGAAATATTTTCTCCAGTTGTAAAAATAACTTCAATTGGAACTGTACTTAGTCTTGTGGCTGCAGATGATTTACATCTTTAACAATTAGATGTCAAAACAGCTTTTCTCCATGGAGATTTGGAGGAGGAAATTTACATGTAGCAACCACAGGGGTATGAGGTCAAAGGTAAGGAGAACTTGGTGTGCAGGTTGAAGAACAGTTTGTATGGCCTAAAGCAAGCACCCCGACGATGGTATTTAAAATTTGATAGTTTCATGGTTGAACACGGTTATCATAGATGTCATTCTGATCATTGTGTATATTTTAAGAGATTGGATAATGGTAGTTATATTATCCTGTTGCTTTATGTTGATGACATGCTTGTTGTTGGGTCTAACATGCAACATATAAATGATCTTAAACATAAATTAGCCAAGTCATTTGCTATGAAGGATTTCGGTGCAGCTAAGAAAATTCTCGGTATGAGGATTACATGAGATAGGAAAAATAGAACCTTGAACTTGTCCCAAAGTGAGTATATAAAGAAGGTGTTGAAAAGATTTAACATGCAGGATACAAAAGTAGTTAGTACACCTTTGGCTAGTCATTTCAAATTGACTAAGGAGATGTGCCCAAAGGCACAGGAAGAGGTTAATAAAATGTCTAACATCTTGTATTCATCAGTTGTTGGCAGTCTGATGTATGCAATGGTATGCACAAAGCCAGATATTGCACATGCAGTGGGAGTTGTGAGCAGGTTTATGAGTAATCCAGGTATGGAACATTGGAATGTTGTGAAATGGATCCTTCGGTATTTGAAAGGAACCACTATGAAGGCATAATGTTTCAAAGGATCTAATGTTGCTTTGATTGGATTTGTTGACTCTGATCTGGCAGGTTGTATTGATTCATGGAGGAGTACTACAAAGTATGTTTTTACTATAGGGGGAATTGCAGTCAGTTGGATTTCTAGGCTGCAAAAGGTTGTTGCACTTTCAACCACTGAAGCTGAGTATGTTGCTGCTATAGAAGCCAGCAAGGAGATGATTTGGTTACAATGTTTTCTGGAGGAATTGGGTCAGACACAGGAGGATCACCCATTGTATACTGATAGCCAGAGTGTCATTCATCTTGCAAAGAACTCTGCTTTTCATTCAAGGACAAAGCACATTCAGCTCAGGTACTACTTCATCTGGATTGTTTTGGAGGAGGGTCAGTTACGCCTTGAGAAGATTCACACAAGTGAATCCTATTGATATGTTCACGAAGGCAGTTCCATAAGAGTAGCCAATTTCTTCATCAGTTTCTGTTGGTCTTCTTGATTGATAATTATGGAATTTATACCAGTCGAGTCCTAGTGTTTTATCTAGTGGATGTTGTATGTATAGTGGTGTCGTGTAGTTTCAGTCTCCAAGTGGGAGATTGTTCAGTGTGGAGCCTGATCAGTCTCCAAGTGGGAGATTGTTGAAATGTGGTGACTGATCAGCAAAGTACTGTACACTCAGCATGTATCCTTGCCGGGGTCCGGGGTCGGGTCAGGCCCCGAGCAGGGGTTCGAGAGTGGCAACCCCCGAGGAAAGCGGGGGTTCGGGGGTGGGATTCCCCAAGAAAAAAAATTTGGGGTATTTTTTTGTTGATGAAAACTGACATAGTAATAAAACCCTAAAAATGCCGACTTTTTTTTTGCCCTAAAAATGCATGTTATAAGCGGCTGGGATGCTTAAGGCATTGTAAGGTTGATGTACTATTTTTGCTAGATAATAAGAAAGATTGGATGGCTGTGTATGGTGGACGTAACCCATTTTAGGTGAACCACGTTAAATATCTGTGTTATATGTGTCCTATTTTATTCCTTTATCTTTTGTATTTAAATCTGCATATAATTGTTAGTTCATATTTGCTTCGAATTTTGTTTGAAACCCTAACACTTAGGACTATTTCTTGCCTCTGAGCTATAGGTCTGAAGGTTTAGGGTTTTTGAATTTTAACCTTTTCTATGTCTTGGAGTCCCTATGTTCTTTTTCGAAGTTACTTTTTCCACTTAAGTGGAAGGGTCGGTCCATCATGAAGGGGTCCTCCCTTTACGCTTGCCTTAGGCGGGTCTCTGTTAAATTTTTTATTTTTTGTGTCATTTTCCTAAGTTTTGAGTTCTTTATCAAGCCCCATAAAGACCATGCAAGTTTGAAGTTGATCTGATGGTGCGGGTGGATTCGCAGCCGAAAGTAGCCCAAAGTTTACCTTTCCCAAAGCAAGGAAAAGGTGGTGGGCGTGGGTAAAGTGGTCACAAAAGGGCTAACAGATGATCATCTCTTAGAGGATTTAACGGTTTGTGTTGATTTGTGAAGAAAAGTTGTCGGGGCTTTATGCTTCAGGAAAAGGTGAAAAGCTGATGGGCGGCCCCAAAAGTAAGCAAACAACCTGTGATTAAAGACCGATCAACTCAAAGTTGATCAGGCAGTCCATGTTGGTTCGTGAAGTGAAGATGTGCGAAGTTTACCTTTCGCAAAGTGGCAAAAACATAGTGGGCCCGACTTAAGGGTGACATGGAAAGTAAAGAAGGTGCATCTCAAAATAGATCTGATGGTCTGCATTGTTTTGCTAGGCGAAGTAGCATGAAGTTTACTCTTTAAGAAGTAGTGAAATAAGCTAGTGGTTACATGGTCGATGATGTGGAAATACAGTTGGACATTTAGCTAGCACAAAAGGGTGACTCATGAGTTGGACACGTGGCTCCTAAGGATAGTGTTGGGCCCTCTTCGATTGAGCGGTGATGGTGTTGAAATTCATGGTAAAATAGAACATGTGGCAGTCTAGATGTGGATCCCGATGGAGTTCTTGAACAAATAAATGATTGACATGTAATAATTATCTACCGGTGCTCAATAAGGTAGGTGGATTCCGTGCGGAGGGCCCACTTCAAAGGATTAAGGGTGTTAAAGGTTGCACATATTAAGAGGGATCCGATGATGGGTGATGTTTCACAGCACGAAGATGCAAGGTCTTTAAACTCCGTGAAGCAGCGAAAACCATTAGCAGTAATAACTCCATATAGTTAGTGAAAAGACAAGAAGTCACTATGTAGACTAAAGGTCGAGCGGATGGTAGAAGATCTGACGGATGGCATTATTTTGCATGAAAGAGATGTGCGAGGTTTAGCCTTCATGAAGCAGTGAAAAGAAAGTGGGGCCCGGTTTTAAGAAGCTTGACCCAAGTAAGGTAAATGACGTGCAGGTTTTTCAAGATCCAAAGGATGTCATTGTTTCGCAATGAAAAGGTGCAAGGATTTTAACCTCCGTGGAACAGCAAAAGGTGAAACACTTAGAAAAATTTATGATCTGTTGGAGCCATTTTTAGAATTCAATTCTGAGTTGATTGCCGAAGCATGTGGCTTTTTTGTTTCAATTCAATGCTCAGTTGCCATATTAAGCTTAACATCAATAGAACATTGGTATCATTTTGAAGAATTTTGCAGAGGAGCTAGTGCATGGAGCAAGTTTCTTCAAGCAATTAGTAAGTTTCTGCATATTGTTTGATAGTTATAATCCGAATTGGTATCACTGCATGCTTGTTTTCTCAGAAGTTTATCCAAATTTTAATTGATATAACTACAATTTCAAGATGGCACCAAGAAGGGATTTTATAGGAAAAGTAAATTACCAAGACAGAGCTATTTGTGATGATTTTTTAAAACAATTAACTATGTCCACAAATACCGTAGCCAAAATTAAAGAATTGGTACCCAAAGCCCCCCATCTAAGAATTGGAGATGGTTTGTATGAAAAAGGCAACTGGTTGAGGGATCCACAGATAGGGATATCGGGTCCGGGAGTTTTCAAAGTAGGATTTGGTCAGAGACATTCCCCTACCCCAATGAATAGTATATGGGAATTAGACATGGGAAAGCTCATAGTCCCTGAGGTTTTTGTGGATGTAGATTTGTTAACCTAGATTGCACACAATTATGACCCTGTGGCTAAATGTATCAGGAATGTGAATGGAGGAGCCTTAATTGAGATCAATGATGATGAGTTCAAGAAGACATTTAGGCTCAGTGAGGTGTCTAATTATTTAGAGCCCATCAACTTTGAAACATTTGCACAAGTCTACAACATGCAAAGGGATCACCTCAGGAGTGGCCCTCTAAAGGAATTTTTTGTCAAAATAAGAGGGCTAACTGTTGTAGGCCCTAGTACCATAGAACCTTTCTCCCTGAATTTGTTTACTCTAAGGGCTAAAGGAATGTATTGGTCACTTTGTCAAATTTTTGGGGAAGATGTTGAAACAACCATGCCAACCCACTATATGTTAATGATAGCACAGATTTTGAACTCCTCTCTGGCAGTAACATTTGATTATGCACCTTATCTCACTGATGCAATCCATGCAGGATTGATAGGGATATATAATGGTAGGTAGACAGACCTTTTGGATGGTACTCCCTTCTCATGCATATGTTTTTATTTAAAGGTGTTGATTACTTCGCTAGTGAAATGGATTTAGTTAAGGAAAAGGATGGTGAAGAGATGCCTGTACAATTGTGGAGCACCGTTTTGTCCTGGGATAGAGAGCATGCTAGCTACCTAAAGTTTGGAAGATGCTTTGCATCTAAGATTAGGATTCTCTTATGCTCAAAGAACCCTAGGATCCCCAAAGCTCTTTTAGAAATCCTTAGGCCTAAGGAAATTGCTGAAGGTATCAAGATTGTTCAAAACTTGGGTGACATATACTTATACCCTGTCTCTATAGTTTTAAGAGTTTATGGTTTTAGAGGCACTCCATATTTATTGCCCTATCAAGTCCCATTGAAGATAAGAATTGCAGAGGTCCTAAGGCAAATTGGGGGTGTGCAAGAGGCAGAGCTAACAAATAGGGGAAAAGGGACCATTTTCCCAACTGTCACTATGGCTCATGAATTTGTAATCACTAAGGGTGGTTGGAAACACTTTGATGATTTCTTTCAACCATATAGGTTGTCTAGTGCAGTATCAAGGTTTGTTGACCCTAAAGACTTTTTCAACGGCATGTTCAGGAAGAGAGTAGTATGTAAAGGTAGGCCACACCAATTTAATTTCCATGAGGATTTGATTAGAAATGAATTCAATTTGGATGAGCACGAATTGAGGAAAGAAAAGTGGGTGGCATACAAAAGGGCTCTTGATTTTATTCATCAATTTGATAGTAGTTATGACCCTCTGTCTAGCTTTAATCCCTTTGAGGAAAAGATTAAATTTTTAATTCTTTATTTTGAAGACCTAATGCAAACTTTGAAGGAAAAGAGGGAAGCTATAATAAGAGATAATCCTGACAAGGCTAAGTTGGTTCTAGCTAAGCCTACCTTTGCTAAGGTTATCCATCCAAGTAATTATGTAATGCATAAGAAGCCAAAATATAATGTGTTGGTGCCAAAAATGCATGAACCCTCTACTTCAAAAGGGAAGAGAGAAATAGAAGATGTCATTGACATCCAAGAATCCCCTAAGAGGCAAAGAGTGGGAAAAGAGGTGCAAACGAGTGAGCCTCTATACTCTCCATTTCAATCCCCTGTCCATATAGGAGATGAACAGGCAGTGGCCAAACAATTGTTGCAGTTAGGGAGTCTCGGGGAGATTGCCTACACATATGAGGAAACACAAGAGGGGATGCCAAAAGAGCCACGAAGTGCTGAGATGAACTTAACTACTGATGAGTTCAAAGGTAAAGAGATAGACCCTACTGTCAAGCAAGCCAGTGAGGATTTTCTAGCTGATAGTAATTTTGTCACAACAGGAGCCTTCATGCAATTTGTCTAGAAGAAAAACATTGAGCAATTCAAGGCAAGGTGTGAAAAGAGAAAGAATGAGCAACCCCACAAAGATGCAACTTTAGTGGAGGAAGAAGTGAAGCAAGAAATGGTGGCAGAATTTAAAGCCATCACTCCTGAAAAGGGGAGGGAAATGGTGTCAAAGGCTGGTGTTCTAATCCTTCTTGAATGGGACATAGCAGATGCCTTAGTGCTTGAAGCAGTAAGGAAAGAAACAAAGCCCCTAGAAGGAGTGACATTCAGTAAGGATAATGTTGCTTTGGTTATGTGGTCCCTAAAGAGGGATGAGAACAGAAGGAGGAAGGACACCTCGGAATCTGGTTACCTAGGAGGTATGATACTGAAGAGGTTCCAGGACATAGGAGTGGTGGAAGCTGCCAGCACAGTTCTTGAAACTGCAAAATTCAGTGTGGCGGTGACTGAGAAGGAAGCTAAGGAGAGAGCTGATCTCCAAGTAAAATTAGAGACAATTTTGAAAGTTTACAATGAGGCCAAAAAAGAGATAGTTAAGAGAGACAACATCATTGCTAGATTATAGAGTCAATTGGGAGGGCAACACCAAGGAGGTGAATCCTCTACTTTGATGATTGCATCTTCTCCAACAAGACCTCCACCCAGTAGTCTTATTTTTGAATTTCCCCCTTCTCCCATGACCTCTTGTTTCCAAGCAACTGAGACCATACAAGATGAGGCCTTACTTGCAAGCAAATATGAAGAAAAGGTCAGAGGTACAATTTTGAAATTTTTTGATTCAGTTAGAGCCTCTGTTGTACACATTTATATGAAAAGAATTTTGAATATTTTGACTGATTTAAAAGAAGATGAGGCCACTTTGGAGCCAATTCTGAATAAGTGGATGCCTAGGGGAGTGGAGTTGGAAATTATGTGTTCATCCCATGCAGAGGTAGAGGCTAATGCCAATATCAAATCCACTTGTGAGTTAATAAAAGGGATGATTGGATTATCAGAAGAAAGGGCAGGTGTGAAGAGAAAAGCCCACTTATATAGAAAAGAATATTCTGATCATAAGTATGAGTTGTTTCCCGAGGGTTTTGTTGGTCCAAGTCAGCTAAAAGAGGAGAAGACATGGCTGGAATAGTTGGACTATAACTTGTGAGGGTAAATGAGGTCATTAATATAGATGACACATCTTTAGTTTTCAAGACAATTGAGGAGATTGAGAAAGTAAAGTCGCATTATGGTTTTCTAGAGATAGAGGTTGGGCAGTTGAGAATCACTTGGAAAAGGCTAGAAGGGATGAAAATAAGATTGTTAGCTTCTCTTGGCCAAGTGATGACATGTTCCAAGAATGGAAAACCAAATATGCAGTACAAGAAGAAGAAGTCCAAGAATAGTTAGAAGATGTTGCAGTGGAGCAACAAACTGAAAAGGCCGCTAGGATTGAAAGTGAATTGTAGCTTCTTTTTGAAAGAAATTGTAGTTGTAACAAACTATTCTTATGAAAGTTTGAGGCTTGTTTGCATCCATGTTGTTATAAATGGATACTAGGACTTAAAAAAAAGGGGATCACAAGAATTTGTAAAGAAACTCTGCTAAAATATATCTAGGGTTTTCTAGTTATTTGAAAGTTGCCTCGAGTCATGTAAAATTTTCAAAAAATGAATATGAATATACAAATCAAAGTTTTCAGGCCTAAATCTTAGTTGTCTTCTGGTGTACATTCATTAGTTTGTTGGTTTCATTTGGATAATTTGGGGTTATTCGATTGAGTATGGATTGCAAGGCAATCCTATAGATATATTTTCTATCTTTTCTCTTCAGAAGAGGAATTAAATATGCATGAAATATCTCTATTAGTAGATTACGTTTTTGCAACTTTGAATTTGATAAACGGTGTTTAATTTAACAGGAAAGAACTCTTATATATGTCAGGCATGTATAGGGTTAATAAAAGCCAAAGTGATGAAATGTATGGGATTGTTTGATTTTGGAACTCTTGCTTGATTTAGGTGACTCTGTAGCCTAGATAAGGCACTGATATCAGTTATGGAATTCTTTGTATCTTTCTTGGGATCAAATATTGAAAAATGAGCATAAGTTTTCTTTAATGTTTCAGTTCCATTGAGGTGATGAAGTCCATAGGTTTTTAGCATTGGTTTACTGTGGATTTCAGTTTAAAAGTGTGAAAGTATTCACAAAAGGTATACCCACCTAAGCTTTGGATAAGCTCAAACTGTAGGACGTTTTGTTGAAACCTTGTTATATGTTATTCTGGAATTCTATTTTCTTAGTGTCCTCTTCATATGCAAACAGAGTTGTCAAATTTCTTATAGGAAGGATAGAAGGGAATCAGAATTTGAGAACAACAACATCCTCAACTTTCAAGAGAAAATCTTTTTCAGTAGATTTGGTTCATATAGATCTGTGTGGACCAATAAGAACAAAAAGTATTCAAGTTGATAGATATTTTATGATCTTCACTGATGATTGCTCAAGGATGATGTGGGTCACATTCTTGAAGGATAAGATTGAAGATTTTGGTAAGTTCATGGCATTCAGGGCCTTAGCTGAGAAAGAGAGCAGTAAAAAGATAAAATGTTTGAGGACAGATCAAGGAAGTGAATTTACTTATGAGGAATTCACTAGGTATTATGAATAAAATGGTATCAAGTGGCAGCTTTCTGCACCAAGGATACCACAACAGAATGGTATTGCAAAAAGAAACAACCAGCCAGTTGTTGAAGTTGCTAGGACGATGTTGATACAAGGTGTTGCGAAAACTTTCTAGAGAGAAGTTGTCAGAACAGTTGTCTACACTATGAATCAAATTCTGGTAAAGAGAGGTAAGGACAAGACTCCTTATGAATATTGGTATGGTAGATCAACTGATGTTAGTTATTTTAGAATATTTGGAAGAAAATGTTTTATTAAGATAGGTTACTATATTAGCAAATTTGAGGCTAAAAGTGATGAAGGTATATTTCTTGGTTTCCACCAAGAGTAAGGCCTACAAGTGTTTTAACAACCGGACACAGAAAATTATTGAGAGTGGTGATGTTCGAGTGGATGAATTTCCTGAAGTCTCAGAAGGAACTAGTTCAAAGAAAAAGTTATGAAGATCCTTGCATTTTGATTTTGGAACCATAAACTATTAAATCTGAAATCGGCAAAGTAAATACTGATGTACCAATTCAACCAGAATAGATAAATTCAGAAGAAGATGATGATAATGAAGAAGCTGAACCTGAAGATAATGATCATGTTATTCCAAGATATGTGAGATTGAATCACAATCCTGAACATATTATTGGGGATAAGGATGTTGCAGTACTAACCAAAAGAAGAATCAGAGAGAATTCTTGCATGATTTCCACTATTGAACCATGAACTACTAAGGAGGCATTTGGTGATGATCATTGGGTTAAAGCTAAGGAGGAGGAATTAGATCAAATTGATAAGAACAATACATGGACCCTGGTACCTCAACCAGTAAATAAAAATGTGATAGGAACTAAGTGGGTTTTCAAGAACAAGTTGAATGAAGATGGTGTTGTAGTTCACAACAAAGCTAGGTTGGTATGCAAATGTTATGCACAAGAGGAAGGAGAAGACTATGGTGAGAATTTTGCACCAGTGGCAAGAGTGGAAGGTGTCAAAACTTTACTTGCATTTGCAGCACATAAGAAATTCAAGTTATACCATATGGATGATAAGTCAGCGTTTTTGAATGGGATACTTGAAGAAGAAGTATACATTGAGCAGCTAGATGGTTATACTCTGACTGATAAGAAAGATATGGTATGCAGGTTGCATAAAGCTTTATATGGATTAAAGCAGGCACCAAGAGCATGGTATGAAAGGCTTCATACACATTTGATGAAGATAGGTTTTTTGAGAACCAGTGATGATAGTAACATATATCTCAAATCTGAAGGAGACCAAATACTAGTCAGCAAAGTATTTGTTGATGATATCATATTTGGAGGTAATGATGACATGAGCAACAATTTTGCATATGAAATGAAAAAGGAGTTTGAAATGTTTTTAGTGGGAGAAATAAAAAATTTCATAGGCTTGTAAATATAGCAAATGAAGAATGGCATTTTCATCACATAGTCTAAGTATGTGAAAGAGCTCTTGAAGACATTTGGCATGAGTGATTGTAAACCAGTTGGGACACCTATGGTTATAGGTTGTAAGTTGTCTAAGAAAGATGAGTCCAAATCTGTTGATGAGAAGGAATACAGGTCAATGATTTGAAAATTGCACTATGTTGTTCATAGCAGACCAGACATAGCTCATGCAGTTAGCATAGTTGCTAGATTTCAAAAGAATCCTAAGGAAATACATCTAATAGAAACCGACATAATTTTTAGATACTTGAAAGGTACTGTTGATTATGGCTTATGGTATCCATATGGAGGAAATTTTGAGTTGAAGGTGTACACATATGCAGATTGGGCAAGAAATGTTGATGACCAGAAAAGAACAACTGCTAGAGCATTTTTTTCTTGGAGGAAGGCTTGTTTCATGGAGTAGTAAGAAGCAAAGTTGTACTTCACAATCTACTACTGAAGCTGAGTATGTTCCAACTTACATGAGTTGCACATAAGCTATTTGGATGAGGCACATTTTGGAAGGTTTTAAGATGAATATTTCAAAACCTATAAAGATTTTATGTGATAATGCAAGTGCCATAAATATTTCCAAGAACTCTATTTTGCATGCACAAACCAAGCATATTGAACCGAAGTATCATTTCTTGAGGGAAAAAGTTCAGAGTAAAGATGTGATCTTAGAGCATGTTCCTACCAAGGAGCAACTTGCAGATATTTTTACTAAACCTCTACTTAAGACTACTTTGAGTATCTTAGAAGTCAATTAGGGGTTGTCCCTCTTCATGAAGTTAGTTAAGTATGATGTAGATTACATCAGTCTCGAAGCTACTTGCAGAATTTTACAAAAGGATTGGTGTAGAAGTGGATTTATTCCATAGGGGGAGCATCAAGTTGCAGATTGTTGATGATGCATAGTGAAATTTGAGATTACATGTTTTACGTTCAATTTGGCATTGTTGTCAAAGGGGGAGAAGAATTATGTGATTATGGGAAGGAGAACCAATGACAAGCTAAAGACATAGAGAGCATGTGAATACTTGGTAATGTAAACTAGGATTTCTATTCACAATCATGTAGCAATCAATGGTATTGATATTTGTATTGCCATCAATGCCAAATGAGGAGATTGTTGGCATTTGTATGAAGATTTAATTAATGATATGTAATGTTGTCATTGATGTCAATTGAACCGGTAACGATATTGTTGATATTTTGTTAATATTGTTATTGTAACCGATAGGAAGAATTTGTGAGGAGAACTAATCACTGGTGTAAACCTTATATATTGATGTAACTGGTAAACCCTACCTATTTCTTTTGATAAATTCTAACTAATCAAGTTTATTGGTTATATTGGTTTATGATTTGATGATGAGTGGTAATGATGATGACACGTATGATTATTGTATGAAGACAATTCTAAGAGAGTTTGGCGAGTTGTTGTAACAGTTTTTGTCTAGGGAATGAGCAAATATATTACATCTAATTCAAAGCACGTGATGAGTTTCAAGTTTTGATGAAGCTGTGATCAAGGTTTTCTTGATTGATGTGCAGAGATTTTTATGTAATCCAACAATCATACTTGAACCGAATTTGTTTTTAATCTCAATGAGAATTAGGTTTTTGTTGTGTTACCGACCTGATTGATATGTTTATAAGGTCAATAAAGTTGTTTAGTTTTATGAGTTGGAAAAGAGATAGACATAGTTCAATTGAGTGTGTGGTTGCCTAACCAAATGATGTATATGCAATTTGAGTAAAGGAGGATAGGAGCATGGAATGGATCTGATCAAGCAAGTGCAATGATATTTAGACAGATCAACAAACTCCTATTGTTTTCTAACAATTACAGTAGAATTGAAATCCCCTAACTAGGTAAGCTCTAACAAGCTTGGTAATATTCAAATCCTCTAACAAGGTGGTCCATTAGATTGGATTTTCAAATCCTCTACCGAGGTTACTCCTTACAGGGTATTGCTTCTAACAAGGCATTTGTAGTCAATTCCTTAACTGGGTGATTCCTAATAGGATCAATTCTTAACAAGACTTTTGTAAACCTTTAACAAGCTAGGCTCCTAATAGGGCAAACTTCAGAAGGGTTCAGATAGTTATCTTGTGAGTCTCATCTCACCATGTTTTTTACCTATTTGGGTTTCCACATCAAAAAATATTTGTGTCAACTGGTGAATGTTTTTTGTGGTTATGTTCTCATGGTTGATTTACTTAACTGCTTAACTATTTTTATAAGTCATGATAACTAGAAGCATTGAGAAATGATGAAGTTGTTTACTGTTAATTTGTTATAACAGACAATTGGTTTATCTTATGAGGTTTTATCTTGACAAAGTTTATTTCATTGTTAGTTCTAAGTTTACATTGAGAGATTGATTGGTGAAGTTTGTATCATTTTTTCTATCTACTGATTCACTCCCCCTCTCAGTAGTTGACCGGATACTTATTCTTTTATCATAGCATCATGTTCTTCTATTGGGTTGATTTGGAGCTTTCACCTTTCTCAAATCCAAGACCTTGTGTATCATTTGGATCCTTCTGACTAGCAAGCATTTCATAAAGTTTGGTTAAGTTGATTCTAAACTTCTCCTTGTATTCATTTGCAATATCAAGATCATATCTAAGAATAATAATATTCCTTTCAAGATCTTCCTCATGTCATTTGGAGTCTTGTAGGTCAAGATTCAGTTGTCCATTCTCATTCTCAAGTCTACAACATTCTTGATATTTGTCTCTTAAAGATTGAGAAATCTTCTCCTCATTCTTCTTCCTTTCCTCAATCTCCTTTTTTAGTCTCATCATAATAGATTCCATCTCATTCTTCTGGATTGTATTATCTCTAGCAAGTCTCTCACACTCTTCTGACTTTTCCTTCAGGGCTTCTTCATTAATGATTTGACTTTCTTTCTCCTTCAACTTATAAACAAGTTCCTTTCTTCTCCCTTGACTTCTTAAGTTGATCTTTCAATGATTCAATGAAGTTCTTAGCATCCCTAAGGTTCTCCTTTATTTGATAAACCTCAACTTGTGAATGATCAAGAACCTCAAGTGCCATAAGAAGTTGTTGTCTAAGACTACTTGAATCTATTGATTCACTTTCCTGGATCTTCCTCAAGTTGTTAGGATTCTTCTGAGGAACTAGGCTCTGATACCAATTGTTGGAGTCAAGGAACACTGAGAGGGGGGCTAAATTGGTGTTCTGTAATTTTTAACATTCTTAATTTGTCCTTTAAACCACTTAATGCAAATGAATAAAAGTAGAGTGGAAAAACACAAAGAAAATAACTACAACACCATAACACCAGGTTTTTACATGGAAACCCGTGTTGGATTGTTAGGAAGATTGTTGGATTTGGTTGATCATTATTGTTGCTAGGATATGTTGTTGTCATTGATGTCAACATATTCCTGTGCAATAGGATATGTTTTTTTCATTGATGTCAACATATTCTTGTGATTTATTCTAGTGAGTTTGGGAAGATTTTCTGATCTGGTTTTGTAGTTTTGTTTTGTTGATCACTGTTTTGTAGAGACCGATATTTCCTCTAGTATATTCCGGTGTGATCAAACATTATGCTAAGACTTTTGGATATTGTTTGGGATGATCTTTTTTATCTTCATTTCATATGGTTCATGATTTGATGCTCCACAAGTTATGTTTCTTTGTGATAGTTGTTGATTGGTTGTGTTATTGAGCTTTCTAGATGTTGATTAATGATGATTTGAAAAGTGGTGCTGGTGCAACTATTCCAGATGGTTATAACATGCTTTATGGTGTTTCTTAGTTGTGTCCTATTTGTTTTGATGATCTACATTGATTTTTGTACAAATTTTGGTGATTTCTATGAACCGGTAATGATTTTCGTATAATGCGATATTTCTGGTGGTGTATTATGTTGTAGTTGAACTTGGCATGATTTACGGTGAATGTGATCATTTGGGAATTTGAATTAGGTTCATGATATGTAACATGAATCATTATATTATTCTAGTAATTGATCTTTGTATCGCGTAATGTTTTTTTTGTAATTATCAGTTGAGGGTTGACGGTTTAGCTGACCTTGTTATCAAGGTTGATGATTTGTATATATAGGTGAGATACGTATGTAATTTAGGTGTCAGTATTGTGTCTATATTATCAGAGAGATGTGAATGTGTGAACAAGAGATTTATCATTCAATGAAGAGTTGAGGTAAGATTGGTGTTGCTAAGCAGACAATTATGCTTAACCAAAACTGTCATCAGGCATTTGTAGATACTATCACTGCAATTCTTTTTTTCTGGATTGTAGTATGAATAATATTGTAAGTCAGTGAGACTTCCCTGATGGTTGTATCCTTTCAGGCAAATGTCTTTTGAGTAGTGAGCTCTAGGAGGTGTGTCTGAATGCAAGTCCATTCTCTATTGTAAAATTTTCGCATACCAATGTAGAGTACCATCTTATTGTGGGTAGGTTTCCACTGTGGTTTTTCCCTTAACTGGGTTTTCCACATCAAAAATCTTTGTGTTGTGTGTTGTATTGTTAATTTTCTTATATGTTATTGCTACAATTTATCAGTTTATTTTTTGAAGATTAATTTTCTTTGATCCGGTGAAGACTGATTCACCCCCCCCCCCCCCCCCCCTCTTAGTCTTCCTTCTTGTTTTCTACTAACAATTAGTATAAGAGCTAGATCCTCAGGTAGAATCTTAATTTCAAGGTATTCTTTTCAAGAAGGTCCATTTGAGTTTTGATGGAAGTAACTATACTATATCAAAGAGATAGATAGAGGTGTACTTGAACTGTCTTGGAGAGGATTACTGGAAGATTATTAAGAATGTCTATGTTGTTCCTCAGAATGGACCATCCACTCCCGATGAGGTTAAGGAAGCAGAATATAACATCAAAGAGAAGGAAGAATTTCTTAGTGCCCTAACGAATTCTAAACTGACAAATATTATGGGACTTCAAATCGCACATAAGATCTGGGAGAATCTTGAGATCCTGTATGAAGGTGATAGTCAAGTGAAAGTTGCTAAGTTGTAGAGTTTGAAAGGAAATTATGAGACATTGAAGATGAGAGATGATGAGAATATACATTCATACATGGCTAAGGTGAATGAACTTGTCCTTGGTATCATGAATGCCAATGGAAATATTAAGGAAGATGAGATTGTTGCTAAGGTGTTGAGATCTTTTCCTCCTACTTATAAACATAAGGTTTTTTCTATTGATGAGATTCAGAGTGTGACTATAGTAACAAGAGATGTGTTGGTTGGAAAACTTGTTGCATTTGAGTTGAGAGAGTTTGGAGAATCACATGGAAACTATGAGACAACATTTAGAGCATCAATGTCACTATCTAGTAAGAAATTTTTTAATCTTGATGAGTACAGGATATCCAGATATGAAAGAGAAAGAAGCGAGATAGCAGAGAAAGAAAGAGAGATTGATGATCTTAAAGCACTGATTGCCGAAGATTGCCTAAAGGTGCCGGTATGTATGATGGAAAGTTGTCTTTGAAAGGTTTTTCTTGTAATAAGATAGGACATTTTTGATAAATAATGATGAACTACTAAGGTCCTAATCGGTACTGAGAGGGGTGGTGAATCAGTACACACAAAAAATTTCTCCGATACTTTAACAAATCAAAACACAGATAATCGGTTGTCTTCACCACTGTACTTTGTTGGCAAATGCACACTCCAATGAGAAATTATAGGTGATTGAAGGTTTTGTCATTGATGGCAACCTTGCAATCATATGATACCAGAAAGCTAAATATATCGGCACTGGCAACGACAGACTCTACACCGGCACACAGAACACCGACAGTGAAAGGAAGGATACCGACACCCAGGCCGACAGGAATTTTGTTTGTAATATATTTTGTAATTAATTGTAAAATCATTGTAAGCTGACATGGTGAGTTGTAACATGACTCATATATGTATGAGATCATTGTAAAATATTTTTTAATAATGTGATAGGCGAAATTATGCAGACCTAACATACAAATTATAGGTTAAGGGTTTATGTATGCAGCAGAGGTAAAACTGGTACTGGATCTGGCATAGCAGATGCTATTTTGAAGCAGTACAAGACATTGGATTTGCATAATCCATTTTTGTAAGTCAGTGTGACTTCCTTTGTAACTGAGCAGTGAGCTCTAGGCACTTGGCCCTTCTGCATGTGCAGGCCCCTCTTGTAAAATAGTAATATTCCCTTATTGGCCAATAAGTGAATATTGTGGGTCACAAATCCCACCAAGGTTTTTCCCACACCGGGTTTCCTCGTTAAACTACTGTGTTATGTTGTTCTTTTAATGTGGTTTTTGTTATTCTTGTTTACTACATTATTTTTGGTTTACCGGTACATCGTATTGATATGCTTTACATGTTTTAAATCAAGTAAATTCAAAAACTGGTTACATACTAATTCACCCCCCCCCCTCTCAGTATCTTTGGGAATCCTAACATACTTAACCATAGCAATACCGTTTAAATAGAAATACTTTAGACAACATTCAACAGATCTCAAATATTGATAGCTACTTCACAAGTTTAATCATGCATGAGTTGTACTAATAAAGACCACAACCATTTGACAATGCATGCATATCTAACTTAATCAAAAACCACTCAATCATCACATGAAAAACTCACAACAAATAATACACAAAAAAAATTCACGTGGAAACCCAAATGGGAAAAACGACGGTGGGGATGAATACCCACAAGATTGTTTATGAACTCTTTTGAAGTCTGCTCTGTTAGGAGCCTAGTCCAGTTAAAGAATTTACAATAAGGTCCTGTTAGGAACTGATCATGTTAGGGATCACCCAGTTAAGGGATGGCTATATACCTTGTTAAAGGTTGAAACCCTGTTAAGAGTTACCTCGCTAGAGGATTTAAATAACTCAATAAACTTGAGCCACCTAGTTAGAGGATTTACAACAAAGCCTATTAAAGCTACCCGATCAAGGGATTTACCTTCTGTTGAAATGGTTAGAAGACAATAGGTAAAACAACGATCTGATAACAACACTCCTTGCTAAGGCAAATCCTTTTCAGTTCCTCTCTTCTGCAATCACACTCTACAGATTCCTCAATCTGGTTTGGCAAGTATCAAATCTCCAACATGCGGACACAAACATAACTTTTGCCAACCACTACAATAGATAAACTCATCAACCTTATAGACAACAATTAGGTCGGTAGCATAAACCCTAAACCCTAAACATTTTAGGTTTACAATTACAAGCGGTCCAATCCTGACTGTCAAATACATTACATAAAATGAAATGATCTAAAACAGATCTCAAGTCATTCTGCATCATCCAATCTTCACCGCATCTAGAAAATAGTAACCCATCACGCACTTTTCACATACCGCTAAGAAAAATGCACATTCTTGAGGTAGACATTCAATTCATCCGATCTTCATGTGCAAGATCCTTAAAGAAATCCTTCATGTGCACATAGTTGATGTGGCATCTTGATCCTTATCCTTGTTCTTAACTAACTCATCCCAAAACATCATCAGTTGCACCGCACAAGACAAACCAGAAACCCTAGAGCTGAACTGAGACTACCGACCAGTAGTCACAATTAGTGAACCCCGACACCGGTCCACTCCATCCCGGTTGACCATAACCACTTCCAATATTCATCCTAGTGCATGTCGATTCACCTGCTTAAGCACTTATTTACATCAATGACAACATACATTATCACCACTTCATCATATGCCAACAATCTCCCCCTTTGGCATTGATGGCAATACTCAGTGTATCATTGCTCAATATCTACACCATGCTCAATAACATATGCCGATTGACATATACCGGTTCAACTTGAAAGATCACCACCACCTAGACTAGTCAATGTGCACTTGGCCATATATCCTCTCCCCCATATATCTTCATCATCAGATATTTTCTCCCCCTTTGACAGAAATGCCAAAGTGGAGGCACAAGCTTCCAAGCTCCACTATGTTGCTCCCCCTATGGAGTAGCATCCTTCAACACATCAATCCTATAAAATCTGACATGGTAGTACCTAATTGATGTGGAGAACACATCTTTAATTTACTTCATGAAGGGGTAGAACCCCTAATTCACCTCTCAAATAGGTAAATGTAGTCTTCGGTAAGGGCTTAGTGAATATGTCTACTAGCTGCTCCTTACTGGAAACATGTTTTAATACAACCTCTTTATTCTGAACCTTTTCTCTCAAAAAGTGATACTTGAACTCAATATGCTTGGTCCTAGCATGCAATATTGGATTTTTGGAAATATTTATTGCACTAGTATTATTACAGAAAATACTCACCGGTTCAGATATAGTTACTTTGAAGCCATTCAGTACATGCTTCATCCAGATGCCTGAGTGAAGTTCATAAATGTTGCCACATACTCCACTTTAACTATAGACTGGGAAATACAGCTCTACTTCTTGCTCATCCATGAGACTAGT
Organism: Cryptomeria japonica; assembly: GCF_030272615.1. Taxonomy (NCBI): domain Eukaryota; kingdom Viridiplantae; phylum Streptophyta; class Pinopsida; order Cupressales; family Cupressaceae; genus Cryptomeria; species Cryptomeria japonica. The sequence goes on along the minus strand of NC_081414.1, from coordinate 549,265,549 downwards.
CTTCCACTAAGGAAGAATGCTCCACCAATTGTGCTCTTTCGGTCGTCCATATTACCTACCCAATCTACATTGGTAAACACTTTGAGATCAAAGTTGCCATTGTATGGATACCACAATCCATAATCAACTGTCCCTTTCAGGTATCTAAGAATCCTCTTTACCGCTACCAAGTGGGATTCTCTTGGACTCTTCTAAAAATAGGCCACTATGCCCACTGCATGAGCAATATCCGGTTTGTTGTGCACCACATAGTGCAACTTACCGATCATTGACTAGTACTCCTTCTCATCCACCAACAATGTATCATCCTCCTTTATTAATTTACAGTCGGTCACCATCGGCCTTCCAACTGATTTTCTCTCCTCCATGCCAAAGGTCTTCAATACCTCTTTGATATACTTGGACTGGGTAATGAAGATACCCTCTTTCATCTACTGAATCAGTAGACCAATGAAAAACTTTATCTCTCCAATCAGAGACATCTCAAACTCCTTTTTCATCACATCTGCAAATGCATGACAAATATCATCTTCTCCACCAAAGATTATATCATCTATAAATACTTCACATATCAGAATATGACCACCTTCAGATTTCAGGTAGATGTTGTTGTCCTCACTTGTTCTCTGAAATCCTATCTTCAAAATATGAGAGTGTAACTGTTTGTACCATGCCCTTGGTGCCTGTTTCAATCCATACAAAGCCTTGTGTAATCTGCACACCATGTCACTATCTTCTGACAAAGCAAACCCATCTTGTCACTCAATATACACTTCTTCCTCCATGATTCCATTCAAGAAGGCAGACTTCACATCCATCTGGTATATCTTAAATCCCTTGAATGCTGCAAATGCAAGTAGCATCTAGACACCTTCCAGTCTGGACACTAAGGTAAAGGTTTCTCCATAGTCTTCTCCTTCTTCCTGAGCATATCCCTTGCATACAAGTCTTTCCATGTCCTTACCATTGTGCATTCTTCTCTATCTGGTCCAAATCCTCTTCCATTGCCTTTATCCAGTCTTCATTTGTAAGTGCCTCTCTAGCGGTCTTAGGCTCAAATTCTAAAATCATGCAAAAAATTTCTTTCACCTTTCTCCTTGTAAGTATTCCTACATCTTTGTCTCCTATGATTTGCTTTGGATCATGATGCAGTCTTACATACCTAGGAATGACCATAGCTGGTTCAGTTTGCTTTTCCTCTTCTTTTTCTGCTTCATCTTCTTCTTCACCTACTGAAGCTTCTACTGGTATACAAACATTGAGGTCTTTGCAGTGTTTGTCACTTGTTTCTTTCTTAACTGGTTCCTAGAAGGCTAAACCTGGTTCATCTTCCATTTGCTTGCTGACAATTTCCTCAGGCTTCTCAAGGGATTCATCAACCCTGACATTGATACTCTCAACAATCTTCTGAGTCCTCCTGTTGTAGCACTTGAGAGCTTTGCTTTTAGTGGAATATCCCAAAAATATTCCTTCATCACACTTAGCATCAAACTTACTTAGGTGTTCACCTCTCCTGATATAGCTTTTACTCCCAAATACTTTGAAATAACTCACATTGGGAGTTCTCCCATTCCGGTACTCATAGGGTATTTTGACTTTACCTTTCTTAATGAGTACCTGGTTCATGGTATAGACTGCAGTGCTCACTGCTTCTCTCCAAAATGTGTGTGCTACATTTCCTTGGATCAACATAGTTCTAGCCACTTCAACTACAGTCCTATTATTTCTTTCTACTATGTTGTTCTATTGTGGTGTCCTTGGGGCAGACAATTGCCTCTTGATACCATTCACCTCGCAGTACTTATTGAATTCATCACAAGTGCATTCACCTCCTTGATCAATTCTTAGGCATTTTATCCTTATGTCGCTCTCCTTCTCCACCAATTCTCTAAATGCTTTGAACTTTCCAAATGCCTTAGACTTGTCTTTCAAGAATGTGACCCACATCATTCTTGAGCAATCATCAATAAGAATCATGAAGTACCAATCTCCCTAAATACTTCTAGTTTTCATCAGACCACACAGATCGGTGTGCACTAGGTCAAGTAAGTTCTCTGCTGAAAAGGACTTACCTTTGAATGTTGAGGAAGACATCTTCCTAAGTTGGCATTCTCTGGTTTTTTCAGCAAAGGCAATCCTCTTACTGCCTTGATTTTACTAGCCTTTACAATATTGTTAAAATTTATATGACAAAGTATCCTATGCCATATCCAACTATCTTCAAATTTCACCATTAGGCACTAACTAATCTTGGCATTCAGCTGAAACAGGTTTCCTCTGGTCTGCTTAGTGGTGGCAATAAGTTCACCACTCTTTCCAATTAATCTACAGATTCTACCTTTGAACTCCAGAATGAGTCCTTTGTCATTCAGCTGAGCAACACTCAAAAGGTTGTGCTTAAGGCCTTCCACCCAGTAGACACCATCTGCACTTCTCTTTCCATTTAGTGAGATGGATCCTTTTCCTTTCACCATGCAAGGTGCATCATTACCAAACTAGACAACACCACCATCATATTCTTTAAGAGACAGAAACTTTCTCCGGTCACTGGTCATGTGGTGAGAACACCTGCTATCAATGATCCACTCGTTAGATTTGTCAATATGTGAGACAAGGTCTTTCTAGTCAGACAACTCTTCCTTGATAGCCACAAACACTACGTCCTCATTCTCTTCATCCTTAGATTCCTCATCGGTAACACCTTCATCCACTACAACAAGACAATTTCTCCTACCTACTCCTTTATACTTCCTAAACCTCTCTAGTTTATCTTTATTGTCATTGTTAGGATAGTTAACAGCTATGTGTCCTATCTTATTGTAGGAAAAACACTTCAAAGGAATCTTACCTTTGTATTTTCTGGTGCCTTTTGGAAGTCTCTTGGCAAAAAGAGCTTCAAATACAATCATAATCTCCTCATCATCCATATCTTTGCTTGGTCTAGATTCATAACTAGTACTGACCTCTTTTCCTTTCCTGGTTGATGTAGAGGAAGCACATGCTCTAAAGGCTAACTTGGTCTTCTGAACACTACCATCACAGCCATTCAATTCATATGCAGTCAACTTTACAATAATAGAGTCTAAAGATACCTTGGTTTTGTCGATAGACCTTAGCTCCTGAATAGCGGCAACCCTGATTGCATAGATCAGTAAAAGCGACCTCAGAAATTTACTGACAATAGTGGCATCATCAATTGTTCCACCAATGCTCTTGATCTCTCCTACCACTATCTTGATTCTTATGCCATACTGCTAAATGGTCTCTCCTTCAACCATCCTCATATCTTCAAACTTTCCACTAAGGCTTTCTTCCTTAGCCTACTTCACATGTTCATCACCACCATAATGGATTCCAATTTGTCCCACACATCTTTTAGATTGTGCTTATCTTGTACATCAATGAACTCTACATCAGACAAGCTACTTATAAGGGCTTCCATGAATTTCCCATTTTCTTTTATCTCTCTTTTCTGATCATCGGTTAGAATGCCAGAGGCGATTACATAGGCATTCTCAACATAGATCTAGTGTTGTGCACCCAAACTCTTGATATATATCTTCATTATGTCCTTCCATATTTTAAAGTTATCCCTATTGAACTTAGGACCTTCCCTCTTCATCATTAGAGCAGGATCTTTTCCCTCAGAGGTTAAGCTTATATCACTGAGGACCTGGATGTGCTATGATACCAATTGATGAATAATGATGAGCTACTAAGGTCCTAACCGGTACTAAGAGGGGGGGTGAATCAGTATGCACAAAAAATTGCTCTAATACTTTGACAAATTAAAACATAGATAACCGGTTGTCTTCACCACTATACTTAACCATAGCAATATCGGTTAAACAAAAATACTTCAGACAACATTCAACAGATCTCAAATCTTGATAGCTACTTCACAAGTTTAATCATACATGAGTTGTACCAATAAAGACTACAACCATTTGGCAATGCATGCATATCTAACTTAATCAAAAACCACTCAATCATCACATGAAAAACTCACAACCCATAACACATAATTTTTTTTCAGGTGGAAACCCAAATGGGAAAAACCACGATGGGGATGAATACCCACAAGCTTGTTTGTGAACTCTTTTGAAGTCCACTCTATTAGGATCCTAGTCCAGTTAAAGACTTTACAATAAGGTCTTTTTAGGAACCGATACTATTAGGGATCACCCAGTTAAGGGATGGCTATATACCCTATTAAAGGTTGAAACCCCGTTAAGAGTTACCTCGCTAGAGGATTTAAATAACTCAATGAAATTGAGCCACCTAGTTAGAGGATTTACAACAAAGCCTATTCAAGCTACCCGGTCAAGGGATTTACCTTCTGTTGAAATGGTTAGAAGACAATAGGTAAAACAATGATTTGATAATAGCACTCCTTGCTAAGGCAGGTCCTTTTCAGTTCCTCTCTTCTGCAATCACACTCTGCAGATTCCTCACTCTGGTTTGGCAAGTATCAAATCTCCAACATGCGGACACAAACACAACTTTTTCCAACCATTACAATACAAAAACTCATCGACCTTATAGACAACAATTAGGTCGGTAGCATAAACCCTAAACCCTAAACATTTTAGGTTTACAATTACAAGCGGTCCAATCCTAACCATCAAATACATTACATAGAATGAAATGATCTAAAACAAATCTCAATTCATTCTATCTTCACCGCATCTAGAAAATAGTAACCCATCATGCACTTTTCACATACCACTAAGAAAAATGCACATTCCTGAGGTAGACATTCAATGCATTCAATCTTCACGCGCAAGGTCCTCAAAGAAATCCTTCATGTGCACATATCTGACATGGCATCTTGATCCTTATCCTTGTTCTTAACTAACTCATCACAAAACATCATCGGTTGCACCATACAAGCCAAACCAGAAACCCTAGAGCTGAACTGAGACTACTGACTGGTAGTCACACTTAGTGAACCCGACACCGGTCCACTCCATCTTGGTTGACCATAACTGCTTCCAATCTTCATACTGGTGCATACTGGTTCACCTTCTTGAGCACTTATTGACATCAACACTTATTGACATCAATGACATCATACATTAGAACCCTTATGAGCTTTGGTTTGGTCATGTTCCTACTATGAGATATTTCAAAGTTTTTGGTAGTAAATGTTATATCAAGAGAGATGAGGATCTTGGAAAGTTTGATGCTAGAAGTGATGAAGGCATATTTTTGGGATATTCTACAAAGAGTAAATGTTAGGATAACTGGTGAACAACTGAGTAGGGGGGGTGAATCAGTTTTTGACAGATTATATCAATTAATCTACTTAATAACTTTTAACCGGATCACATAAACATTAAGTACCGAAATAGCAGAAATAGATACCGGTAGGCAATAAAACTTAAGAATGAAATAGAGAATTAACACAATGCAACCATACCACATAACACCATGATTTGTACATGGAAAATCGGGAAAGGGAAAAGCCATGGTGGGGATCCTACCCACAGTCAGATGATACTTCTACAGAAAGTATGTGATACAATGAGGGGCTTGCATATGCAAGAAGGCACATTGCCTAGAGTGTACTACTCATTAAACAAGAGTCTCACTGATTACAGAGAGGTTATAACCACCTCAAGATAAATGGACAACAATCCAGAATAATGATCTCGTAGAGATAGCATCTACCATACCTAATTATAGTCCCGGTTAAGCTCAATACTAGAGGCCTTTGACCTCTTCCTTAATCCCAATTCAATCACCTATGATAAACCAAATCTCCTTCACATATGATATTACATTCCATGACCACGATGCATAATATACAATGAGATCTTACATCAATTTATACCAACCCTAAGGCCTAAACCAATTAGGTTGGCCACCTGAAATATATTACAATAAGATTATTATATACGTCCATATTACAATGATATGCCATGTCATCTTGAGACCAAAACAACAATAACCAATCCTTAAATCATCTCGGTAATGTGTAGAGAACATGTTAACATGATACCGGTCCATAATATAGATAGGCACCAGACCTAATCTGGGTCCACCATGCCAAAGCAATGTCTTCAATTAGTTGAGGGATGATCAAAGAACATCTTCAGCATCCTGAAACCCATCTAGAAGCTACACCAACACCACTTATGCATTCTCCCAAGATTTATCAGTTAAAGCTCTATTGGTTAAATCTTAAACCCATGCTGATAAGGGTTTACAAGAGTGTATGATAGCATTTGATTACCAAATCAATACCAACTGACCAAAACATGCTCCAGAAGCATGTAACACATAAAATCAAACATACTACATTGATCTAAACATGTTGGAAGTGTCCAAAACATAAAATCAAACATACTACATTGATCTAAACATAAAAGAAATATTCTTGGTTGATGCAAGATTGCCATGAATCAGAGATGCTCCTGTATCAAACATCCGGGGTTGTTGGAAAAAAAAGAGTCTCTCACTTTGTTGGGGTCAGAGGGAAACCAAGGCAGTCTACCTCAACCTAAGAAATCCAAGATGAATCTTCAACTGGTTTGTCCTTCCATGTTACTAGATACTCCTTATACCGACTCCTCTGGGTACTACGCCCAATCCTACCATCCAAAATGTCTTCAATCTGATCTGGTTCCTTCCAGGGAAACTGTTTCTCCAAGTCTGCAACCGTCCTCACTGAATTTTGGTTCATGATACTGATGTAGATCTACAATGTTAAATACAAGTGAAATACTCAGACTATCTGGTAACTCCACTTCATATGCATTTTTGGAACTGAACTTTCTCAAAATCTTGCAAGGTCCAAACTTCCTCATCTGCAACTTGTTATAAGTTCCAACTAGGAATCTTTCTTTTCTCAGATACACCATCACTTCATCATCAACTTCAAATTCCTTGTCTCCTTTTATCATCTTCTTTTTCCCTATACTTGTTATGCATGTCCTCCAAATGCTTCTTAACTTGAATATGCAAGGTTGTCATGTGGTCTACAAATTCTTATGCTTCTAAACTTATCTGGTCTTCACTGTTGATATCTCTTAATTTTGATATACCTCTAGGGTGTGCTCCGATAACAATCTCAAAAGGTGTCCTTCTGGTACTTATGTTTACTAAATTATTGTAGGCAAACTCTGCTTGTGCAAGAATCAAATTCTAACTTCCGGTTTTGTCTCCAACTAAGCATCTTAACAAATTTCCCAAGCTTCGCTTAACAACTTATGTTTGTCCATCAGTCTGTGGATGAAAAGTAGAACTGAACTTCAGATCTATCTTCATCTTCTTCCAAAGTGTTCTCAAAAATAACCAACAAACTTAGTATCTCTATCCGAAACTATCCTCTTAGGTAATCCATGCAATCTCACCACTTCCTTGAAAAATAGGTCAGCTATATGCACTGCATCTGATGTCTTCTTACAAGGTATGAAATGATCCATCTTCAAGAATCTATCCACCGCTACAAATATAGAATCCTTCCCTCTTTATTTTTTTGGCAATCCAATGATGAATACTAAGAGGGGGGGGTGAATTAGTATGCCAAAACTCTTTGCACTTAAACACTTTGCAAGACTGACAGTAAACTGGCTAAACAATTTACCAGACAAACTGATTAACAAACATGCAAACCAAATAGCTAATAATGTATTCACCCACAAAAGCACAAACACCATAACACAAGAGATTTTGATGTGGAAACCCAAATGGGGAAAAACCACGGTGAGATGGAACTCACAAGTAACTATCTGTAGAATAGGAACCAGACTGGTTAAGGTCAGACCGGTTAAGGTCTTACAATGTTCTTTACCAGAACAGATCCTGTTAGGAATCTCAATCTCTATTAGGAGATGAGTCCGATTAAAGACTACCTTGCTAGAGGATTTTAGATCCACAGATGTGAACCACCTTGTTAGAGGATTTACAAAAGGCTTTTGGGCCTACCTGGTTAAGGGCTACAAACTTGTCAAAGATGTGAGTAATCAACAAGTGTTTGATCTAGTTAGTTGCACAGACTACTTGGTTAGATCCTTGGTAGCTTGTTCCTAATGCACTCCAGCATTACTTCAGTCTTATACACATTCATATTCTCTCCAACTCCTCAATCACCTTAAACCCTAGCAATAACATAAACTTTCGCTATATCCACATCAACAACCTAAAACCCTAGACATGATGTCCTTATAAAGGAATTTGATTTCATGTCAGTCCAATAGGATTACATTACAATTTCCTAGGTTCAATGAACCTGGACATACTTGGTACCACAACACAAAAAGCACCATTAATGTGTCAGCACCGTCAAACAATTGGTGGATGGTAACTCATCACAAAATGTCGATTGCTAACTCATCACAAAGTATTACCGGTTCATATAAAATGCCAGTTGTCGGTTTGACAAAAATGAAGACTGGTAAAAATGTGTTATGCCACTTTAATCCCTCGAATCGCTTGGAGTCAACATGCCGCTTCAGACCAGGAAACACATTCTGCAAACCATCAATAGTCTAAAGACTATAATACAACATACCGGTTGGAACAAATACCGTTTGTGCTCTAACTCATACATATAAAGAGGATCTCAATGCAAGTGTGTGTCCATCAATGACAATCACAACATAAACATCAAAAATGCCAACAATCTCCCCCTTTGGCATTGATGTCAACACTTAGGAAAATTAAATTTTGACATCTAAGTGTTTTACAACAAAATCATGCCATTAGCAAAATTGCTCCCCCTAAGCATATACACTATCCCTTTGGAAATACAATGTATAACAATTTTGCATAAAGACCATAAACATTGAGATATTCAGAGCATATAATCAAATTTTTGATTACCAGATACTTCTCCAAATAGAATTCTTCTCCCCCTTTGCCAACAATGACAAAGTACAGTTGAGCAACCCTATTTTCAAAAAAAATAATAAAAGTTCATGACAACAAGGAATGATACTTGTCAAAAACAGATTTAAAGTCCTGCAAGAATTGTTTCATTGACAAAGACCAGGACTCAAGTAGGGAGGTGGCTACTTCTTGCTCTGTCTGCATCTAGGAGACCTGTTCTTCCATGGCATCAATTGTGATCATCTCCTATGTAACTGTTAAGGTGTCCAGGTTCAGATAGCACTTCTGAAGAATTTGCAATTGTGGGAGTAGAACTAGTTGTAGCTCTTGCAAATCTCTAGACCAAGTGCTGATCTCTTGCTCCATTTTTGCTGATTGGATGTGAAACCGGAGAGCGGTTTGCCCATAAGTTGTAAAGGAATCATAAGGCGGGTTGAATGTGCTCAAGTAGGACTTCAAGTCCATTCCAAGTTTTTGCTTATGAGCTAGCACATCATCATAGAATAGATGGGGTTGGTAGATTTTGCTGAGTAGAAGATTCCCCTCATCTAGAGTGTCCCTTATATCCTTTTGTTCTTTCTTTAGTTCAGTCCAGAGCTCATTCAACTTCTTCACCAAAGCTATATTAACAGCTTTTTGATGCTCCTTCTTGACATTAGCCTCTACTACCTCTTCAAGGCTCTGCACCTGATCATCCACTACTGTGCATAGGAGCTTGAGTTTAGCTAGTGATGAATCGGTGTTGGGAAGATTTGTATTGGGTATCAAACCGGTAAGAGTTTCCATAGCAGCTTGAATTACATCTTGCTCCTTCTTCCTTCGAATGATTTCAAGGTGCTCTTGAGCTACCTTGATGCTCTGCATTAGCTCTGTTTCACTTGCAAACTGGAGATCAATAGGACTGGTGATATCAGCTGGTTTGGCTTGACTCCTGGTTGCCTTCAGAGTCTCCATTTGGGTGCTCTTCTCCACTTCTCCTGCCTTGTCCTCTTCCGATTTCTTCTCCTCCACTTCTCTCCTCTTCTCCGCTTCCTTATCCTCCTCTTCCTTCTTCCTTTTCTCTACTTCTCTCCTCTTTTCCTCTTCTTTTTCTTCCTCTTCCTTCTTCTTCTTCTCTGCTTCCTTCTTCTTCTCTTGTTCCTTATCTTCTTCTTCCTTCTTTTTCTTTTCATCTTCTTTCTTCTTTTTCTCTTCTTCATCCTTCTTCTTCTTCTCCTCTTCATCTTTCTTCTTCTTCTCTTTTTCACCCTTCTTCTTTCTCTCTTCTTCATCTTTCTTCTTCTTCTCTTCTTCATCCCTTTTCTGCTTCTCTTCTTCATCCTTTTTCCTCTGCTCTGCCTCTTCCTTTGCCGCTTCCTATCTATCCTCGGCTTGCTTATCAACCTGTTTAGCCTGTTGCTTCTGCCCTGTTGCCTCAAATGGTGTTTCCTGAGTAACATCCTCAATGTCCAGAGCATCGACATCAATGGTGTCGATCGGTGCAGCAACCAGATTTCCTTCATCATCAAATACTTCATCCGGTTTGGACATAACTGGTTCTTTTTTAGCTTGTCGGTTGGCTAGATGCACTTTGTGAGTCTGGATAGTGGTTCTCATATACAGATGAGTGTCTTTTTCAACATCATCAACTCTACCTTCTAATAGCAAGAGTCTTCTTCTTCTAGTGAAGAAGAGTCCTTTATTTTGGTCAATAACATCAAACAATTCAGAATTTGACAGGTCGGGAAAGTACTATGCAAAAAATTTCTCCCTAATTTCCTGTTCCTTTTCTATGTCAATGCACCATCTATTGTCTAATGACATATATAAAGAATCCGATGTGTGAGACTTAATCTCTGAGGGCGGCCGGTCATTAACACATAAATACTGAATTATTTTGTTTTCAACCACTTCCTTTTCATCATCATTAAAGTCGTCAAAACACTCAGTTAAGTCATTTAGCACTTTTCTCCTAATATTCTTTATTGTTCTTTGACAATGTGTCAAAGGTTTGTAGGAAGAGATATCTATATTTACCGGTGCAAATGATGTCGGTTCATTCTTTGTCTTCCTCTTTGCTTGACGTGTTTTCTTTGGCTTTTCCTCAGACACAGTTTCTTCTGAGTCTGGAGAGGTATTCCTTGTCTTCCTCTTTCTCTTGAACACTTTAGCCATTGCTGCTTCTGGTTTCTTCTTTGTTGGTAACCACTTGGTCACTTTTGGAGTTGCAGTAGTAACCGATGTTGATGCTGCAGGCACTGCCTTTGCCTTCTTTACTGCCAATTCTTTTTCTCTCATTGTTGGTGGTTCCTCAATCGGTGCTATCCTCTCTAGGTAGGTGCCAGTTCTCTTCACCTTAGGATCAAGTGGTGAGGCAATAAGGGTAGAGGCATACCCTTCCAGCATATCGTACATCACCTCATAGCCCATTGGCTCCACTTCTTCCTGTCTAGGCTCAATAGCCTCCATTATACATTTATCTACTTGGATGGTGAAGCAGATATCGTCTTCATATTTCTTGATGATGTCACCTAATATCCTCATTATTTGGCTCATTTTACTTCTGAACTCATCAAAATACTTGTTCAGAACATCAGGGTAGTCGGTTCCAATTGCTTCAATGCTTTCCTTGATTTGCTTGGTCACCGGTTGGTCACCAGACCATTGGACATCTCCTACTCCTGGAAAGTAGCCTTGGAAATAGAAAAACAACCCAACCAGTAGTTGTCCAAACTTGAACCTAAGTGCATTATCTTTTTTGATTGACTTTAGATTCAACAAGAGTTGTCTCTGCATACCAGTGCATAGATCAAATGATGCATCCTCCTTTATCATCCGGTAAGTGGCATTTACTGCTACAGCAGATACAGAGTTAATTTTGTTGGCTGAGAATGTCTGGTATCCAATCACCATGCATGCAAACTTCACCAGATCATCCTTGATAGAATTTACTATCATGCCTCGTGAGTCACTCACTGAACTGGTGAGCTTGGACATTTCAGTTTTGCTTACCGTCCTCAGGGTTGGCACTTCCCCTGTGTTGTAGAATCTGGTGACTGCATGAATTGCCTACAGTGTGATATCATGTGTTCTCTCTAGATACATCTTATCACCATGGACTCTACTTAGAATGATCCTTATATGATCCTCTGTGAAATCCTCTAGGAAATAAACAACATTGTGGAGCTTTTTCTTCTCCAAAATATTAAACTCCGATTTGATCTTCTTATCTTTTCCACAAAATAAACCTAACTGGGTGTAGATAGCTAGAGACCCTAGTCTTCAATCTTGCAATCTATGTAGTCAGAAATTCCCTCTTCTACTATCACACTAGCTGGAACTTGTGATAGGGCATTATACTTGGACTTCCGTTGAATAAAACTTGCAGACTCGACAGATGCACTAGAACTAGTATAAGATGCGGAAGACATGATAGAAATCTGAAGAACTCAAGAAATACCTTTTGAAACACGTGAAATTAGGGCTTGCCGATTCTCCTTCACTTCACACTCCGTCGGTTGTTGAATCACCGCTTTGTGTTCTCCACTTGACCGTTTCTAGTTTGAATTTGAATGTCCTTTGCGGTTTCTCAATTTCTCAAAATCTCTTCTCAAATCGCCTTTTCATCGCTCTACTCTTTGAAAAACTTTTCTTCGCTCGAAAATTGATAGTGAGAAATGATTTGAAAAATGCTTTTAAACATATTCCTCACCTACCATCATTAATGCTCCTCCATTAGGTTGTAAACCCTAATTTGCCTTTATATCATTTTCGGTCTTCTGCTAAACGATAGGTATAACATACCGATTAAGGTCTTTTATCGGTGTAAACGGGGGTTCGAAACATTTCGTTGTTTGCTCCCCCTAAGCTTTTTTGAAGCTTAGTTTGTCGGTTCCGTGATTTCCACACTAGGTACAGAAACCGGTTCCTCTTGTAGCACCACTGGTTTCTCCTTCTAGATTTTGTTCATGTATGCTTGAATAGTTTCAACATCAATGTTGCCTTCTGGAGTGACTGGTATATCATCAGATATGTTCTTTCTTGATCTACAGAATCTGGCAATGTGACCCGGTTTGTTGCAATGATAGCAGACCAATCCAGGAGCTCTCCAAGGTCCATTGTTCATGTTTCCATTCTTCCTTCTGCATATTACAGCAGTGTGACCATGACCATGATAGATCATACAATTTTCTCTCCATCTGGTTGCCGCTTGATAACCACCGCTTCTTGGTTGATGATTGAAGGCATTAAACCGGTTGTGATTCTGGTTCACAAAAAGTTCAGGACCAACTCCTTGGGTCCTCTGAGGATATCTTCCAGTGTTATTCATAACAGACCTGTATTCAAATGCTCTATGCCCATACTTGTTGCATGCATAACAGTTACCATCAAATCTATAGGATCTAGGCTTATCATTTAGGAAATAAGGAAAATTGTTGTAAGCCTTACTCCTACACACATTTGCAGTATGTCCTTCTTTAAGATAGTTAAAGAAAACAAGTTTAAATTTTGCTTACCTTTATCCTTTGATGTCGATTGTTTATTTGATGTTCTAGCATTTGTACCAGAGGTCTCACCTTCCTCATGACCAGAATAACCAAGTCCATTGGTATTCTTGACTGGTTTGGCAGATTCAAGCTTTGGCTCTAGCTTGACAGTACTCTTGTTGAACTTAGCAAGTATTTCCTTTGACTTAAAGAGTTCTTTGGAAATAGCAGCATTTGTTTCCAATAGGTTATCATTCTCAGAGATGGCAGTATTCAGTTCTCCTTGCATTTCTTCCTTTTCCACTTTGCTTGCATGGAGTTGAGCATTTAGGGCACTTATCTCTTGTTTCAGCTTGGAGATCTCATGATCTCTTTCTTTCACCAGATCTTCAGCTTTCCTCTGGTTCTCAAGCTCTTGACACATCTAGATAGTCAGTCCTTCCAACTCCTTTCTTAGGTTGGAGTTTGATTCATTCAACTTATTTACTTCAGCAATTAGGGCTTCCATGTATGCTTCATCTAAAGAACTATTTTCAGATAGCTCCATCAGCTTTTCTGCATGTTCTCTTCTTTTTGCTTGAGATGCCTTGTATTTGACCATAAGATCATCATAGGCTTTCTCAGACTGAGTGAGCTGGTGGGTAAGTTCCCTCAAATTGTATTCCCCCATATCTCTTTCCAAGTGGTTAAACTTATAGAAAGGTTGGCTCTGATACCAATTGATGAGTACTAAGAGGTGGGAGTGAATTAGTATGCCAAACCTCTTTGCACTTAAACACTTTGTAACAAACATGCAAACCAAATAGCTAATAATGCATTCACCCACAGAAGCACACACACCATAACATAAGATATTTTGACGTGGAAACCCAAATGGGAAAAAACCACAGTGAGATGGAACTCACAAGTAACTATTTGCAGAATAGGAACCAGACCGGTTAAGGTCAGACTGGTTAAGGTCTTACAATGTTCTTTACCAGAATAGATCCTGTTAGGAATCTCAATCTCTATTAGGAGATAAGTCCGATTAAAGACTACCTTGTTAGAGGTTTTTAGATCCACAGATGTGAACCACCTTGTTAGAGGATTTACAAAAGGCTTTTGGCCCTACCCGGTTAAGGGCTACAAACTTGTCAAAGATGTGAGTAATCAACAAGTGTTTGATCTAGCTAGTTGCACAGACTACTTGGTTAGATCCTTGGTAGCTCATTCCTAATGCACTCTAGCATTACTTCAGTCTTCTACACATTCATATTCTCTCCAACTCCTCAATCACCTTAAACCCTAGCAACAACATAAACTTTCGCTATATCCACATCAACAACCTAAAATCCTAGACATGATATCCTTATAAAGGAATCTGATTTCATGTCGGTCCAATAGGATTACATTACAATTTCCTAGGTTCAATGAGCCTGGACATACTTGGTATCATGACACAAAAAGCACCGTTAATATGTCGGCACTGTCAAACAATTGGTGGATGGTAACTCATCACAGAGTATTACCGGTTCATACAAAATGCCAGTTGCCGGTTTGATAAAAATGAAGACTGGTAAAAATGTGTTATGCCGCTTTAATCCCTTGAACCGCTTGGAGTCAACATGCCGCTTCAGACCGGGAAACACATTCTGCAAAACATCAATAGTCTAAAGACTATAATACAACATACTGGTTGGAACAAATACCAGTTGTTCTCTAACTCATACATATAAAGAGGATCTCAATGCAAGTGTGAGTCCATCAATGAAAATCACAACATAAACATCAAAAATGCCAACATCCAAGTATGAAATCCATGTTGATATCTTTCCAAGGTCTCTCTGGTATTGTCAAAGGTTTATACAATCCTACATTCTAACTACTACCTTTTGTAACTTGACAAACTCTACAACTTTGTACATATTTCCTAACATCCTTATGAATCTAAGGCCAAAAGTAATGCTCACTCCCCACTGCTATTGTTTCACCAAAATGTCTGACTAATCCTCCACTATGTTTCTCCTTTTTTAGATTCTCCCTCATAGAACCCTTAGGTATGCACAACTAAAATCCTTTGAATAACATCCCATCTTGAATGAAGTAATCCAACCACTTCCTTCTATCTACCATAATTGGTTCTTTACATGCTCTCCAAGGTTCGGTAAAATTTGGGCCATCATCATACAAGGTCTTCAACTCCTCAAATCCTAATATTGTCACTCTCATCTCTATCAAAAAATTCCTTCTTCTACTCAATGCATCAACAATTTAGTTAGATTTCCCACTTCTATGCTTCAACACAAAGGTGTAACTCTGCAAAAATTCTACCCATCTCATATGTCTCTATTTCAACTTACTCTGACTCTTCAAATACTACAAATCTTGATGATCTGTATAAAACACAAACTCCTTAGGCAATAGGCAATGTCTCCACTTCTTCAAGGCTTGAACTATGGCATAAAATTTTTTATCATACACTGGATATCAACTCTGGGTACCATTCAATTTCTCACCAAAATAAGCTACTGCTCTCCCTTCTTGACTCAAGACTATTCCTATTGTTGTTCCACTTGCATTACAATCCACTTGAAATACTTTGTTGAAATCTGGTAAAGCTAA